>NC_142937.1:85125607-85283107 GCF_046866305.1 Octopus bimaculoides | reverse complement strand
TACATGTTCAATCGATTGCTAGAAATACCAGCCAAACTTCTGTTAACTCATATTCTATTACCTTTCTATTAGAGGCACAAGGTCTGAAATTTTGGGAAAGGGGGATAGTCGATTACATCGACCCCAGGACTCAACCGTTACTTAATTTATCGACTCCGAAAGGGATGAAAGGCAAAGTCGACTTCGGTGGAATTTGAACTCAGAACGTAACGGCAGACGAAATACCTCTAAGCATTTCGCCCGGCGTGCTAAACGTCTCTGCCAACTCACCGCCTTTCCTACTCTGTTCCCTTGAAAAAAAAAAAAAAAAAAAAGAAAAGGACACGCGAATTATGATTCTAAAGCAGGGGTTCTCAACCTTTTTAATATCCAGGTCAGATCTAAAACCTGGATGTTTCTAAGGTGCAGCACCAAAAAGAAAAAAGAAAGAAAGAAAAATAAAACAGAAAAGAAAATAGTACAACACAAGTTAATTCGTTTATTCTTTAATTCTTTTATTTGTTTCAGCCATTTGACTGCGGCCATGCTGGAGCACCGCCTTTAGTCGAACAAATCGACCCCTCAGGACTTATTCTTTGTAAGCCTATTACTTATTATATCAGTGTCTTTTGCTGAGCCGCTATATATATATATAGGGAGAATTCCCCAAAAAATAAGCAAAAGACGAAGACAGGTGGTGTAGACAACAAACAGATGTATTAGTATAACGCTCGGGAAGTGAAAAAGTCTTTAACGTTTCGAGCCTACGCTCTTCCACAGAGAGGAACACAGAAAGAAACAAGGTGAGAAAATAAAGAATGTGTAGTGTCTAGCGATCTATCATGGTGATATATATATATATATATATACACACACGCACATATATGCATACACATGTATCGGTACTGTTTGGATAGACTGGAAACACCACGCAAATTACACTCATACCACATATCGTCTTCAGAAAAAGAACGCGCTTCAGAGAATGTGGTAGTCTTATACATACAAAAGGATGGGTGGTCATTGCTGGAACGCCTTTTATCATTTCATCATAACTCAGTTTAATAAAGACGTCTTCTTCTGTCGACTTGCGTTGGGCACAATGGCGGGCGCCCCATATATTATATTAGTTATATCGTGTAGAGCTCGTCCTTGTTTTTCTAAGTCTTGATTCTCCCTGCCACAGGCATTCAGCCCTTGAGGTACCTATTTGTTGCCCTCTCTCCGTTAACGAGTTAGTAATAGCCAACATTTTCATCCCATCCGAGATACAGTTCTCTCCCGAATGTAAAAGCTGTATTGTCAACCCGTTTATGTTTAGAGTGTTTTTTGTTAGCGATGGTATAAATTTTCATATCTCATCATCCAAAATGCTCTTATGGACACACCAAATTTCATGTTGAAAATGTGATAATGAGATCCAACTGCTTTTTGATATTAATATACAGTCCGTATAACTTCATATCGTCTACAAAGAAGACAGATGCATCTGGAATCATTTTTATAACCACCATATTTTGTGAACAGGTATGATAACAGGTTTAATGAGAGGACGAAGAGTATTTCTGATATGTTATCGCCCTAAAGCTTCTTGATAATGTAATGGTGTTAGATTTGATATGATTGTTATCACTTCTGATCTGAGAATTAAAATTCTAGAACAAGTGTTGTTTAGGCGTATATAGCATTAGGATTAGACAATATGTAACACTATATTATGTCCATTATCTCTGTCATCACCATGACTACCATCATGATATACCCTTCACCACAACCGCTACTGTTACCACCACCTGCACCACCACCACCACCACCACCATAATGTGTCATTTTGTTGATTAGTAACTAATCTAGACCACACCACACTTCTTTCATTCTCTCAACTCGCTTCGTTGTTACTGTATCAGTAGCGAGGTCGCTCGCTGCCAACATTGCAGTCTCATCCCTATTACATCAGACCTCATCGATGTTTCCCCCATTTAACTGTACATCATCGACTGGTTGATAGATATTGCACCGAGATTCCCTCAGTCAGTACTCCTCTGGTCTTCCTATCCCTCTTCTCTCGTATACGTTGAGGGGCTCTAGTGCTGTCGTATGAAACTTGTCGTCTGAGACCGTTCGTTATCTCAACCCGCACATACTGGTGCAGTTCACAGAAACACCCCAAAGTCTCACTACTCTTCGCCTCTGCAGTTGCCAATTGGTATCTCCTAGTTGCCACAGTGAGTACTAATAGTGAGTTTATTCGATGTCAACGCTGGAAGATCAACAGTGATCCTACAAGAATGGAGTGCGGCACCAGCGTATATCTTATACATAATATTCTGACTGGCTATCTCGCAGTGATTATTAACTTGAGTAATTATTAAGTTGAGAAGTGTGATGGAAGTTCACAGCCGTTTTGGTACATATAAGGCACCCATGATGCTCTTTCCACACAGTGTTATCAAGCCTTAACGATGAAAGCTGATCTTGAAACATAATTCTATAAGATCTGGACCTTGAGATTTTCTGCTTCTTATTTTATTTACGACTCTTTCTAAGATAGTCTTTAATTTCATATAATTCTTGTTCAACATGCTCATAGTTGCTCGTTTCTAGTTCTATTCATAATCCTGCTTGCCGAGTTTATTAATTTCTTGTTCATATAGTTCCATTAGGTTCGAAGTTGTTCTTCCGAAAGAGCATCTTTTACAAGGATTGTGTTGTTTATGCAAAGCTACGTTAGACTAACTTGGGATCTGTTCAGCGTTTGCTGTTTATGGTAAGTAAAATTTTACCTCAGTTTATCAGATGTAGTTGTAAGCGCTTGTCTCATTGACGTAGTTTAGTGTTTTGTGTCTCTATGTTGCTGTTCTCATTTTCATTTTGGCTTTAGAAAGGGCATCCAGCCATAGAAACCATGTCAAAGCAGACACGGGAGCTCGGCAAGGCTCTTTGAATCTCTGGACCCTCTCAAACCGTCCAGTCCATGCTAGCATGGAAAACCGACGTTAAATGATGATGACGATGTTTTGTGAAGTTATTGCCTGTGTTAAACTTCATAACTAAGACAATCTGAGAAATAAGTTTTACTTTTTAAGTAACGGGGCCATCTTGATATTCTGATTGTGTAGCTTCAGCCTCTTGCGGTGAGCTAGAAATAATATTACTGACACATAGTTCATTTACGCATCCAGTTCTAATTGGTATAACCGCTTTTCTATATTCGTTTTCAACAGTCCGTCTTTCGATTAAAAAAAAATAAATAATTGCAGGGCGTTAAAAAAGATTTCATCTTTCCTCTTTTTGCGCAGTGAGGCAATAAACTTCAGATGAACTTTCGCTGACAATAAGAGAGCACATCTGTTGCATAGTTAGCCGACTACTAGCTTCAATGGCACTACTGTTTACTCGTAGACCACTGCTGGCGTTAAAATTGTTGCTTAAGTAGCGCCTACAGTTAGCTGGAATTTTGTTGATTTAGTAGAATGAACCAGATCTTTTTGTTTAGTTTTAGGTATCTGATATTCCATACAGATTTTAGATTTTGCCTAAGGCTAAAGTGTTCAGGCTCAGTGTATATACATGCTTCCTATAAATGTTTGTTGATGTTATAGTTTCACTATATACTCTGTTTATAGTTGAGATAAGGACAAAAGAGACATACTTTCAGGAACGATAACTGTCTGTTCAGAGTTAATTTATACTAATTTCGTTTTTTCATATTGGTTTGCAAGATTCTTGATGTGAAATCATGTGTTGAAATAAATTTTGTTATAATCTTCGGACAGTAATTATGCAATAATAAACACTTCTTCTTCTTCTTCTTCTTCTTCTTCTTCTTCTTCTTCTTCTTCTTCTTCTTCTTCTTCTTCTTCTTCTTCTTCTTCTTCTTCTTCTTCTTCTTCTTCTTCTTCTTCTTCTTCTTCTTCTTCTTCTTCTTCTTCTTCTTCTTATTATTATTATTATTATTATTATTATTATTAGCAATAATAATAAGTGCCAGTTGAACTCTGCATACGGTTGATATAATCGAATAGCCCCACCCACCAAAAGTTCAGGCCTTCTGCCTATTTTATAATGTTTTTAGTGCTACAATTACATTTGAGCGTATATACTCACTTACTCAGTTACTGCGTAGAATGTTTGCGTCAGAAGTGTTGCTCAGTTTATCTATTTATGCGTGTTACTGTATATATATATATATATATATATATATATATATATATATATATATATATATATATATATATATATATATATATATATTTACATAAATGGCGATTTCTGTCTGTGGCTGTGTGTGTTTGTGAATTTGTTACTTTAACTCCTCCGAATCTATCCAACCGATCTTGATGAAACTTGACACGTGTGCGGCTTATGCCCATGCGGTCATCTACGTACTTGGAATTTTAAAAAAATCGATAATTTTTAATGAGCATGGATTTTTCAAAATTCAATCGGACATTTCAATGCAAATTCTGAAATGAATGTTATTTTCTTCCATAACTTGTTAAGTTTTCAACCGATTTTCTTGAAATTTTAAAAACAGATGGAATATGCGTTAAGGATGGGTTGAAAAAATTTTTTTTACCTAGGCCACACAAGCAAAGCGCAAGATGATTAAATAAATTTGGTGTAAATTGTTGTGGGGTTAAAATGTTCAGTTATTTCAGCATTCTCAGGTTACTGTAACATGTATATTCTTAACACCTACACTTAAAATTATCGATTCTAAACGTTGCAACGTTGTGTGCTAAAACATGTAACATGTATTTTCTTAACACCTGTACCTAAAATTGTTGGTTCTAACTGTTGCAATCGATACTTGATTCTCACGATCAGTGGAACTATACCCGCGAAACACAGTCGTCAAATTAAGTGCCTTTTTTAAAAATAATTTTTTGTTTACTTTTCAAACTTTTATGTTCTTCTTTTTTTCATAGAATTCCTTTACAATTCCCTTCTTGGTGTTTCCATTGATTATATATTTGCAGCTTTTCACTCATTTGACTAAAGGATTGTCCTTTTTCGATTCCACACGTGTTTATTTGTATTGTTGTTTCGTGAATGAATTTGCTAATGCCTTCTATTATTTGTCCTATGTCTTGATTTCATTTTTCACCTGAGAGGAATTAGGCATTCTAATGGGTACTGGGAATATCTCCGCTTCCGGGTATTACTGGGTACCTCAGCTAGTATGTACACACACACACACACACACACACACACACACACACACACACACATATATATATACACATATACACATATACATACATATATACACATATACATACACACACACACACACACACACACACATATATATATATATATACACATATACATATGTATATACACACATATACATACATATGTATATATACACTCATACATACATATATACACATATATATATTTATTTTTACATTTATATCAGTATATATATATATATATATATAAACGTGTGTGTGTGTGTGTATGCATAAAATAAGTGTATATATCTATTTGTATATCTATCTGTCTACCTATTTATCCGCACAGAAGCCAATAATCAACAACCACTTATTGGGTCTCAAAGTTCCTTCAAGTGAATTAGATAACATCTTATGCACATGAAGTCGGTAATTCATTGTGCAAAGTATGAAGTATTTTGTATTTTTTAAAGAGGCAATTTACACATTGATTCTGCAATGTCTGATTGCATTTGTTCTCCCCGCTCCACTTTTGTGCAGTCTCAATTTCCTAGATAAGAAAATTTATTTCTGTTTGATTTTCTAGAAAGGCTATGTTTAGTACGTGAATTTTGTAATGTCCTCTGTCAGTTGATATTTGCAGGCCCCCCTCTCAGGCTGATAACTTTGACTCGGCTCATGTTGTATGAATTAAACATCTGTACTCTCTCTCTCTCTCTCTCTCACACACACACACACACACACACACACATACACACACACACGCACACAAACAGGTGTTGGACAAAATAATGGAAATACCTTAAAATTTCAAACAAATTTATTTTAATATGGGGTACGACCGTCTTTGGCAGTAATTACACTTTGAATTCTACGAGGTATGGACTCGTACAAAGCTTGAATTGTTTCCAAAGGAATATTTGTCCATTCTTCAGCTAAAACAGTTTCCAGTTCTTGTAGTGATGATGGTGGAGAATACCGACTCATTACATGTTCTTCTAAAATGCACCATAAATGTTCAATAATATTGAGATCTGGAGACTGTGGTGGCCAGATAAGGTGTTCAGCTTCACTAGAATATTCCTAGTGCCATTCAGTAACAACTTTAACTGTATGAATTGGTGCATTATTATCCTGAAAGATTGCGTTTCCCTCCAGAAACACTTCCAGAAACATAGAACGATTTGATCAGATAAAATACTTAAATAGTCTTGACTATTAATTCTGCCATGAAGGGAAACCATTGGGCCGGCGGATTTCCAAGATATAGCCCCATCAGATCATTACAGATCCTCCTCCATGTTTAACAGGTGGAAGAAGACAGTCTGGGTCAGATGCTTCTTTTATCTGTCTCCATCCATATACTCGGCCAGTGGTCGGAAATAAGGTAAAGGATGACTCGTCTAAGAAAATAACATTCTTCCACTGCTTGCAGCCCCAGGAGAACATCTCCTCCAGCTGGCTTTTGACACATTTTCTCTGCCCTACTAATTCTGTAGGTTTTTACTCCTCTCAAGACGCTTTGCAACGTTTGTTTTTGAAAGTATTGGTTTTCTGATTGCAGCCCTCCCGTGAAATCCGGCTTTGCGCAGTTCTCGGCGAACAGTTTTTGTGGAAACTGGGTTCTCGAGGTGGTCATTAAGCTCCGCAGTAATTTTGGGAGCTGTACTTTTGTGATCCTTTCTAACAATTCACGTAAGAGTCCGATGGCCCCAATCTGAAAGTTTTGGTTTTCTTCCGCAGTTTTGTTTCGACGAGGAAGTTTTTTCCTCTATTTCAAAGGTTGTCATTACTTTCGAGGCAGTACTTTTTGATACAAAACGTTTCGGCTGTTTTCGTTAGGCTAGCGCCTGCCATACTGGAACCTACTGTTTGACCTCTTTGAAAGTCGGATAGATCTGTCATGTTAATGAATTTTCTGATCTCTTTGAAAGGCCGATAGATCTGTCATTTCAATGAATTTTCAATACCTTTTTCTGATGATATCTGAATAGGAAACAACGATTTAAGCAAGACTAATAATAAATCAAAAAACATAATAAATCAAAAAGCAAGACTAATAATAAATCAAAAAACATAAAAATAAACAAGATTTTGACAGTTTTATAGATATTTCAAAATTATGATGACATGATGCTAGGTGTTTCCATTATTTTGTCCAACCCCTATGTATATCCATATGTATACATACATACATACATACATACATATATATATATATATATATATATATATATATATATATATATAGTTTTAGGGAAAATAACCAATTTTCAAGAACTCATCGATGAAAATCCACTATCACATATAGAAAAATTAATAATTAAAAGCACAATAAATGAGTATAATATAAAGTAAAGTAAATATCATAAGATAAATATAATAAAAAGATTACACGTGTTTCATAACCAATTTTCAAATAGAAAAGAAATTTAAATCGATTAAAATCAATTGAAATTATCTAAAATAAGTTCTATTCAAAAATATAGCTACTCGTCAGATCGTAAGTAGAACAATAATTAGATATATATCTCAACCAACAATAAGTACCAAATGAATTAATATGATATACTTATTATATAAAGATAGAAAAATTATTTAAAAAATATCATAATATCAAAATAATAACCATTCAATAATCATCCCTTCATCCATAATAATAACATGTATATTATATACAAAAAACATCTTACCTAAATTATCATTGTTTTAAATTATCATTGTTTTAAATACAAGTTGAACGAAGTTTAAGTTTAAAATAATAATGAAGATAAAATTAGTACATATTTAACCGGTGTAATAGTTAAAGCTATACTATTTAAAGCTAAAGACGTTTATTTAATTATGATTAAAGATCAATTGAATAATAGAAAAATACAAGATTATTTATTTCTACAAACGTAATAATAAAAAATATGAATGAAAAAATTATGAATGGAAAAAATTATGAATGAAAAAATTAGGAAAGAAAAAATTATTAAGAATAAAAGGTTAAACTTTATATATATATACAAAGTTTTGATTTAAAAAAAACTTTAACGATATTATAAACTATAAAGATTAATAATTAATCAAATAATATTAATCAAAAATAATCGAAAATATATCAACACTATTCCAATCGAAGTTCTAATATTATGTTGAAATGAAACTATAACTCCTAAATAATATAGTGTTAAATAAGTTATCTATTAAAATAATCTATAAAGAACCAAATGAATAGTATAAAAACAAGAATACATATTATTTTCAAATAGTAGAAAATCTTTAGCAAAGTGAAAACAGTACTTATCCAAATTTTTCCGTAATTCAAACTGAAAAACTAAGACGTTATCTAATAGCTATAGCGTTTTAAGCAAGAGTTCGCGCGAAAATACTACGTTAAAAAAGAACGTTAAAATAGAGAATAGAATACGAAAGCATGAATGAAATAATAATACTTAAATAAATGAATGAAAAATTTAAAATTTATATAACTAACAACATAAAAAGAACAAAAAACTATAGTTATCTTATAAAACATATTAATAAATATTAAATTCTAATATATAATAAATAAATAAAAATATTAATAGTCGTAAATTAAATAATATTATGAAATAAACTAAAATACTACTATTGATTTAGTCTTATCAAAATCGTCGTGTCATTGTAATATAAAACCTTAAACTTACTAAAAAAATTAACCTACCAATAAAAACAAAATATAGCTACTAGAATAATTAAATAGATACCCCAACACACATCCTAATACATACATACATATATACATACATACATACACATATACATATATATATATATATATATATATATATATACATATATATATACATATACACATATACACATATACATACATACATATATACATACATACATACACACACATATACATACATACACACATATATATATACACTTACATGCATATACAAATATACATACAAATATACAAAATAATATACGTATATACACACAACATACACACATATATACACATAAACACTAATAAAAGCATATACATAAATAAAAACATACATACACATATATACATAAATACACACATATATATAAATACATATAACACATATAGACCAAAACATATATATATATAAGCAATAATATATATATATAAGCAATAATAAATCTCTAAACGAGGTATAAACAGTAACTGCACGATAACGTGAAGTATATTTGCCACTTAAATGCGGCTAACCACTAAGGGTGAATGCTACTGTAGTTTGTAGCCCCAGGAGAACATCTCCTCCAGCTGGCTATTAACACACTTTCTCTGCCCTATCAGTATTTGCAAAGTAGCAAACACCTTTAGTGGTTAGCCGCATTTAGGTGGCAAATATACTTCACTTAGTCGTGCAGCTACTGTTTATACCTCGTTCAGAGATTTATTATTGTTTGTTTACACTTTTTCGAGATCAGTGACGAAAAGTCACTGAAAAAAGGATATATGCATTTGCATTGGGACCCCTTCGCATCGAAGATCGGTGATTGTCGTGCGCTGACGAAGGGTAAATACTCAGAAACCCGGGTCCGTGCGTATACAGCTCAATAGTAACACTTGAATGAAAAAAAAAACCCCAGAAAAAATATCGGTTTGAAAGATAGCAACTTCAGGAGCCGATTTTTAACTTTACGCCCTAAAAAATTCACAGCTTTATCATGCTAGAGTGGGAATTAAAACATGTAGACGTGAAATATTAAGGATGCTAGGTAGTCAATCGACAAACGAATCACACCTTAGATAAATAGAACAAAACAGCACTATCTTTCCGTAGCTAGAAAAAAAATGCATCTTAACGCAGCACTTCAAAAAAGAAAGGATGTAAAAATCTTGTCACGAAAATAAGGTAAATTATGATAAACAGGTAAAATTCGATTGCTTTCCAGAAGGCTTTCATGTTACAAACACATGTTCATACATTTCTTTGGAAAGTAGAAACCGTCGAAGCTTGTATTAGATCTTGTTGAAACTTGAAAATTGCTTATCCTATCACATTAAAATTTGTTTCTCCCTCGAGATTTTGAATCGACGCTGCTTGGTAACGTAATCTTATCAATAAAACTTCCCTATCTTTCTTGCTGTGTTTATATAATAAATGAGTTTGTCGCACTTGGAGACTTAACTATCAAGGCTGTTCAGTTAAAGGTTAATCGGAATGATGTAACAAGGTGACAAAAATAGAGCCGTGAGTCAGATAACTGTAAAAGAAGTAAAAGAATAAAAAGGTACTATGCAAGCAATAAATTAAATTTCCCACAATAGAACATACCTGATTCTGAATAACCGGTTGCAGTCTCGTATTTAGAGACATCTGCTTGATGACCAAAGTAAATGGTAATCCGTTCGAACTCTTTAGCATGCCGCACCCATTCCGATAGGGGTATCTATTCCTTTCATCGCTTTTGTATATCTAAAGTTTCATTGCGGAAGTTGATGTTCTGAATGGTATAATGCTTAAACTGTGGCACAAGAAACCAGCGCCTGAATATTCGCGTGATGTTGCCAAGGCTCACCAGAATGATACACCAGGTACTCTTTTACTCTTTTACTTGTTTCAGTCATTTGACTGCGGCCATGCTGGAGCATCACCTTTAGTCGAGCAAATCGACCCCAGGACTTATTCTTTGGATGCCTAGTACTTATTCTATCGGTCTCTTTTGCCGAACCGCTAAGTTACAGGGATCTAAACACACCGCCATCGGTTGTCAAGCGATGTTGGGGGGACAGACACACAAACACACACACACACACACACACACACACACACACACACACACACACACACACACACACACACACACATATATACGACGGGCTTCTTTCAGCTTCCGTCTACCAAATCCACTCACAAGGCTTTGGTCGGCCCGAAGCTATAGTAAAAGACACTTGCCCAAGGTGCCACGCAGTGGGAATGAACCCGGAACCATGTGGTTGGTGAGCAAGCTACTTACCACACAGCCACTCTTGCGCCTATAGTAGTGATTAATGTATAGATTAATCTGGAAAAATTAATGGGTTTGCAAATCGGTATCTGAATAAGGAAGTGACTAGCAGTTAGTGTTTTTCACTAGACTGTGGGTCTGATTTAATAAGCTCAGTGTCTGAGTCGGTTCAGATCTCCAGATTGTTAGGAATTGGGAAGAATCAGTAAATGAAAGGGCCAGTCTCACTTATCACTCAGAAATGGGTTGAACAATCGAGTCGGGGAGAATGATCAACTTGAAATTTGTGAGGGTATTTGAGTAGGAGGGAAGGCTTCGAGCGCCAATAGATATAAGCTGAATAGTATTTTCTGAAGGACTTTTATGTCAAATATGAGTAATTTCCAAAATTTATTAACCTGGTTGAATTACCGGAGAGCCCTTCTGTCTTGGGATTAATTTTAGAACGACAAAACTGCTGTCTACTTAGCAGTCGTTCAGTGTCCGCGAATTATTAAACTCTGGGATTATATAAAATGGCTGTTGTTATGTAGAACAGTTCCAACTGCTGTCCACAGCCATGGTGAATACCTGGAAACACTATTTGATAGTTGGAAAAAATTACTGCTCTTTTTGGTAAGGAAAGGCATCAGTTTTCCAAGAAGCGAATAAATAATTTGTATATCAGTTGTTGAGTAGTTCAAAGTTAGTCACTATTGAGTATATTTTTGTAACAAAAAACCTTCAAGCTGTCATTATATCGTGTCCTTTTTTATTTGCAGGCAGGGAAATACAGGGAAGGCAGGTAATGTGGAATAGATCTGATTGCAACAATGGCCATTTTTCTTCACCCATGAACTCAGTGTTAAGTGATAATGAAATTACTGATGCTGAAGTTGTATTTGCGAATATATAATTTTGATGTTTGTATTAGTTGTGTTGTAAATATATCTGAATGTCTAGTGGGTGACTGTTCATGCAGTAACAAAAATTTACAAAAGGACACAAAAATCGAGATTACTTATTCTGTACATTACAAATTAGTACAGAATTTCTTTTAATTAGCAGTATGCGAAGGAGGTAACACTTTTCATCAGTAATTTTCTGTGATTAGATTTATGTATGAATATTTTAGTGCGTATTCTTTGAATGTTTTAAATTTTGTAATTTATATCATGCAGTCAAAGAAGACGCTAATAAATTCTATACACAATTCTATACAGCTTCTCGGGGTTTTCGAGGATGGGTTGTTGGTCTAAAACTCAGTTTTCTTCGTCTCGGAAGAAAATGAAGTTGAGTACACTTTTATCCAACGAAATACCCGTATAATACTATAGCTTACAACTACAAAATTATATTATGATGTGCTGCTTATAGTTCAGTTTACTGAGTCATGGATACAGTAGAATAACAATAGAAAAATATATGAACCGTTGAATTCAGACATTCATGATTTATATAAACAGTATAACAGTTTGTAAAATGTTTATGAAACACTCAACTGCTGATTTCTCAGAAATAAACGGTTTGATTCAGTACAGATTGGATTGCTTTGAATAGTTTCAATTTCATACGACAATAAAGATTAGTTACATTATTTATATTATTTACATTTGACGGATATTTGTCCTCATCTTGTTTGTTGCTAGCACAACGTTTCGGCTGATATACCCTCCAGCCTTCATCAGGTGTCTTGGGGAAATTTCGAACCTGGGTTCTCATTCCTAAGGTATTTTTCGATCTTCTTCTTATTATTATTATTCAGGTCACTGCCTGGAATCGAACTCGGAATCTTGGAGTTAGTAGCCCGCGCTCTTAAGCACTACGCCGTATGCCCGTGGGCATACGGCGTAGTGGTTAAGAACTGACAATAAAGATGTTACTGCTTCTCTAAATTAAATCTCGTTAATTCGGTGAGTTGCTTTACACAAACATTCATTATACTTGTGTCTACAAAGACAATATTGCCAGCGGCGTTAATTGTCAATCGCTGAAATGGTGGTAAATGAAAACTGGTTTGCATTTCTGTTTCAGGATGTAACCCCAAATTTGATTGGTCGAATGTTACCCGGGGAAATAAAGAATTTAGTTAATGGCTATTTTGTAATAAATGTTGTGGAAACTAGGTGAGCAAATAAATCTACTGCCCAAGTAGGTCACAGTAAGACTGGACTTGGAACGCAATGAGTCAGAACAAACATTGCATATTACAGTTTCTCCAATTCATCAGCCTGGATAGATATTCTTTTGCTTTATTTCATTTATCCTGAAAGGATGACCCTCAGTATTGACCTCAATGTTATTTGAACTCGGAGCACAGATAGTCAGGATAAGTACCACAAGGCAGTCTATCCGATGTTTAAAAATTTCTGCTAATTCGGCTCCTATTTAAATGCGTTATACCTAATCTCACAAGGATTATGATGCTTGCAGCGAGACACACAATACGCACCTTAAACCTTAAACCTATCTATGTACATAAACACAGACACTGATCCCCACTATATATATATATATATATAGGTGAAGGAGTGGCTGTGTGGTAAGTAGCTTGCTCACCAACCACATGGTTCCGGGTTCAGTCCCACTGTGTGGCACCTTGGGCAAGTGTCTTCTACTATAGCCTCGGGCCGACCAAAACCTTGTGAGTGGATTTGGTAGACGGAAACTGAAAGAAGCCCGTCGTATATATATATATATATAGGTGAGAAAGTTGGTATGTGAAAGCACGTGGTTGGATGTATAAAAGATAATAAGAGTGAAAAAACTACAGAAGGCTTGTGTTACTTGGTTAAAGTATATATTTAAATTATGTCAGAAAAATGTTAGAAAAATGTTATAAAATCTTTTTGGTATATAAACATTGTATTTTGAGAAATAACCGGTTTCGTGTTGTCTTTTCAAATTTCTCTACTTCATTGTGTCGTGTTCACTCCAGTCTAGACTGGAGTGAACACGACACAATGGTGAGGGTGAAGCGCTGTACAGAAGTTTTACTGTGAATTTATCCAAATAACTGATTTTTAATACGCTCCATCCACTCTGACTGAATTTGTGGACTGAATAAAGAGGGATAATATACATTCTTCTTCCTAATCACCTACTAATGGTACGTGCACACATACACTCACACGCGGATATTAGCAACAACAACAAATATTAGGAATGACGACGACAAAAAAGAAAAAATGGAAAAATACTTATTTGAACAGTGAAAACTGCCAGTTGGATATTTTTGTTGAGATTTGAAATAAACTAACGTACTAAATGATGGAAGACACATCAACTCACGGAAATATCTTGATAAAGAAAATTGCCATTCAGACGAGGGCCAGGGAGTGAGTTTAGTTATGTGCCGTTCGTGAGTAGGGGTAGTGTATCATTGTGAGATTATGAGAATTACAGAAAGCAATAGGTCTAGTATTCACCAGCAAACCACTTGGCTCTATTTCAGCTGAAATCTATAAGGAATGTGGATTAACCACACGAACTCTGCCAACTCATTTGAGAGCATGAGATTGTTCTTCAAGACATTTAGTGTGCAAACGTCTTTACAAACGTAAAGGAAACTGCTAGGTTTTTGACAACCAATGTGGAATTTCCCCCACATTCCATCGCAGAGAAGATTCTGGCCAAAGTACAATTCGACCCTAATATTGTACTTATTCTATCACTATGTTACGGGGACGTAAGCAACCAACAAGCGGTGGTGGAGGAAAGCAAAAACGCGAAGACACACACACACACACACACACACACACACACACACACACACACACACACACACACACAAAGTTACCGTCTACTAAATTGGTGGGTTTGGGGCTATAGCAGAAGACCCTTGCACAAAGTGACACAGAGCGGGTCTGAACCCAAAATCACGTGGTTCAAAAGCAAGCTTCTTTACCACGTAATAATGACTCGACCCCTATATTGTCGACGTTTTTTTTACAAAATCCAAATACCATCTATATAGAGTATAATAGATTGGTGAGGGTGAAGCTGCCTAGAGAGAAATTTAACGAAAATGATAGAGGAATTCTGGTGAATAAAGAAAGATATGAAGGATTTACGGATACATACGGTGGACTGATGTGTATGATTGACAGGCTGTGGTTGTGTGATGCTCCGACGCCCGTAGTGGAATATGAAGAATTGAGAAGAATGAAGATATAATTAAGAACAATATATAAAAAATAACGACGATGAAAATGTGGACATTTTGTTTTGAAAAAAAAAAAAAAAATGAAAAAAAGAGGAAAAACTCCAAAATCATTTGTAAATGTAACCATTCGACTTTAGGGGTCGAGTGGGCATTACGCTTCATTTTTTCACTATTCATAATTTTATTCGTTTCTTTTAGTTTTTCTTCTTTGCTCGATTTCTTTTTTGTATTTTTATTTCGCCAATTTTATGTTTTGTATTGTCTTCTGTGCTGTATAAACCTCTATATTTAGCCCCTTGTCGGTAATAAAAAAAAACGAGGTGTTCGTAATCCGAGGTATTAGTGTATTAAATGAATATGAGAAAGACAGGAGATAAAGCACGATTTATTCGTAATCAGAGTTGTTCGAAAACCGAGGTTCTACTCTCTAAAAAAAGAGAGAAGAAAGAAGATAACAGCAATAACTACAGCGTCACAACTAGAGTCCACTTTTCCCAGATACTATCTACGCAAAACTGATATCTTCCTGCCTGCACCTCCATTACTCTTGGTTCCGCTTACAATATCTGGAAAGGTTCACGCCGGATATAATTGAATTCACCAGATGGAAGTACTTATGAAGGTCATATTTTCTCCGTCGCGCCAACATCCTCCCATTTCTCCCAGTCAATGCTTTCTGCTTTCTGCATGGCGGAGAGTCTCTATGTGGTCGGTGAAGCTGTTAAAAATAGTAGCCAATTCACACTCTACCTTATTGCAATCTGAAAGACATGCCAACAAAAAGCACGATATACCTTGTCGTGTTTCTCGTTTTCTCAACTCTTGATGGAGTCACAACGGCATCGTTGTGACATGTGGCGTGTCTTGGATACTTTTCAACCTGGATCTCGTCATTGCTGATTTCTTTTAAAAAGAGAGAGAGAGACAATGAAACAGATAGAAAGGAAGACGGGAAGAACGGGGAAATAGAGAGAAAGAGGGTGAGAGAAAAAAGAAAGTGAGGAAGAGAGAGAGAAAGAGAAAGAGAAGAAGGGAGAGAAAAATAAAGAGGAAGAGAGACAGAGAGAAAGAGAGAGAAGAAACGATTCAAGTAAAAGAATTGTTACTTTATCGGCCCAGGAGGGAAGAAAGGTAAAGTTGATTTCGACTGTATAGAATGATGTCAAGAGCCAGAAAGAATATCAACAAGCTTTCTATTCGGGATGGTTACGGACGGAATACTTTTTGATCATTTATACGCTCCATCTGAGGTGACACCTGTGCGACTGCCACTTGGAAACCCCCCCCCCCACTACTGATACAACCCCCTCCCACCACCACCACCACTACCACCACCATCGAATTATTCGTGCTTATTGCTTTAGTTGCATTGAATCATACCGAGGTTCCGATCTCTGAAATAACGGTAAGTAGGACAAGATATATTTAGTACGGGTCTTCTTAGTTTCTTCCACCCTATCATCTTAATCTTTGTCAGCACTGGACTATTTCCTTTGTCCACTTCATATAATATCGGGAAGCAAAAAAAAAATAATTCAACGTGAAATTTCTATAGTATTATTATTTTTAAAGATATAATATACATTCAAAGAAATTATATCCTGTTATATTTTACGGTAGATCTGGTTGATTGTAGTTGTGATCCGTGCTACATACCTCGTCTTTTACTGACTGGATGTTGACTATAGGGGATAAAACAATCTAAGCTTAAGGGCAACTGGGTTTATGTACCAGTCGCCTTTGTGTGGGTTAAATAAATAGAGGAACACATTGAAAGCAGAAACCTACTCGTTAAGAATAGGATACTGTAATAATAGAATAGCTTTTTAAAACCAGTTTCTGTTCGCATTTGGTCTATGAATACATAACATGACAGCGCACCTACACACATAGACTTAAATATAAACACACGCAAACACACGTAAACGCGCACATAGATGCGACAAACACATTAGTTAGCACATATCCGACGCTTATTCAAAGGAATGCTGTCGGTTGAAGGGGAATGGCTTAACTATCATAAAATTTCTAATTTCAAAATAAACGTAAGCATAGCTGTGTGGTTAAGCTGTTTGCTTCACAACTATGTGACTTACGATTCAATCGCAATACACGACACATTGGACAAGTGTCTTCTGCCATCGACCTGGGAGTGAAATTAGGCAGACGTAAATTGTAAGCCCGCCAGAGAGAATCCCACTTCTTGCTTTTCGGGATAAACTTATCTGTCGCGCAGTTTAACCCATGCCATATGGTTGAGGATTTCTTTAACAGAGTTTAAGAATAACTTTTTCCGTTCCTCCGATCAGTCTCTGAGAGCCAGAAAGGAAGTTATAGATAGTTGCTTTTCCACCTCCTTGAATAAAGCTAACCTCTCTTCAACAGAGGATTTGTATATAATATTCGTACATTACTCTGTTATATTCGTAGTTATACTTATCAATAATTAATCTTTTCTCGCAAAATGTAAAACATGCCATTAAGATAATGCATACATAAACGTTTACATGAATGCGTACATGCATACACACGCACGCAAACGCGCGCGCACACACACAAGCGCAGGCACTCACAAGCACACACAAACGCACGCATGCACACATGCATACAGATATTCATACATACATACATACGTACATACAGTTACTCTATCTAGATTACAAGTTCAGGTTTATACCTGTAATTATTGGGGCACTGGGATATGTAACACACTGCCTAAATACCAATCTTGAGAAATTTGGCTTCTCAAAACCAGAAAGGAGAAAGCTAATTCGAAGACTACAGATCCAATCCATCAGTGGAACTGTAAAAATCTGTAAAACTTTCCAGAAGTTTATTATTTAAATATATATATGGGCATGCCTAGATATGCAACTATATGCATGAGAATACATACACAAAGCAAAACATACAAATCTGCATATATAATACATACATACATACATACGTACGTACGTACGTACGTACAAACAAACAAAAATACCCTGTTGTTGATGTTGAAATTCCAATGAAAGAGCTTGGTTAGAAACCGGCTCTTTCTCTATTGGCAAGAAATCTTAAAATAAAACTGAACAATGACATACACACATGCGTACATGCGTACATACATACATACATACATACATACAAATACTTTCAGGATAAAATTTAAAGATCAGTGGAAAACTATGATGAAGTGAGAAATCTGCAACTGATCCACCGAGGTTGTAACTTTAGATTTTTACCTGTAACTACGGGAACATTAGGGTACACATCCATCTGCCTCTGCACCGATCTTGAGAAGCCGTGCATCAAGAAACCAGGATCGAGCATTAAGGTGCATCGCATAAAAAGTAGATTGAAATAGACCAGTCATGTACCGTAGCTAAATGATTGTTGCCTCCTCAGACAATTCAAATTAGATAACTCTTATTAGATTTTACCCTCCATTCATCTCTAACGTTCTCCAACCATGCATCATTCACACACAGCCTCGACAACTCACACAAAACCTGCATTGATTCTTTGGACGGGGGCTTTCAGAACATCCTTCAATGAGGTGAAGTTTTCTTCATATATGTGTAGTGTCATCCTTTCGCTACACATATGAAGAAAATATCAGGCACGATACCCACTAAATATGAACGGCACTTAGGAGGTCTTTCACGGTCGCTCCAAATATTGAGCTTCACTATCACCGATGATCTTTCTTGACATAGTCTGGACCTTCTAATCAAGGCAGAAAATATTTCGGCTTCCAACAACAGCTCAAACGAAAAAATAAAAGTGAAGTTAAGCTACCTTCTCGAGTCATGTCGACTCATAACGGCCGGTTTCCTAGTTTTCATGGCGAATAAATTTCCCACCTGGACGAGAGGCCGATCCACCGGAGGAATACTAATTTTTGCCAACTGAGTGGACTGGAACAACGTAAAATGAAGTGGTTTGCTCAAGAACACAACGCGTTGCCTGATCCAGGAATCGAAACCGCAATCTTACGATCATGAGTCCAACATTCCACGGATCCACAACTGAAGCGAACCATGCAAGGGAGTACTGCTCCCACAACTGGGATGATGCTACCACTACGCACACAAAAATCTGGGACTGCAACCAGGGAAGGGCTACTCGACTGACTAGCATTCAATCATTAACAGATACGCTCCAGCTTCTAGTCCACAGGCCTGCTGTCTTTCCCCAGGCTTTTCTATCGCTATTCTACTGGTTTCTGTTCTTCAGACCTGGCTGGTCTTGTACCTCCATCTCTCAGGGACTCCGATCTACATGCTTTTTCACTTTTCGTCATCCTTATTGTGTCCACTCCTCGCTACACACTAACCAATATACCTAGACCTTCTCCTCCAGAATATCCACTTATTAGTGTCTAATGCTCATGCCTTTTCTGCAGGTGTTTACCTGTAACAGTTTCAACGGAAAACTAGCGATATTGAGCTCATTGATCTCAGACGACCGCCAAAGGTTATAAGCATTGCCCTTTCCTCCAGGCTCAGTAAGTAAAAGGCAAACAAACATACATATCTTTATACAGTTAAATTTCTCTCAACATAATGTGATTAGAAGAGATGGTTGATATCTTTCACTCTCAAATTTTTCGTTCATCTGAAACCACTTTCGGCATTTCATCATTCTACATTTCACCAATCCGCATTCCACCATTCCACATGTCATCATTGCACATTCCATCATTGCAAATTCCATCATTGTACAGTCCACCATCGCACAGTGCACCATTCCACATTCCATCATTCAACATTCTACCATTGAAAAGTTCACCATTGCACAGTCCATCATTGCACATTCTACCATTGCACATTCCACTATTCCACATTCCACCATTGCACATTCCACATTCTATCGTTGCACATTCCATCAATGCACATTCCCCATTGCACATTTCACCATTGCACATTGCACATTGCACATTCCACCATTGCACCAATCCACATTCTACCAATCCACATTCCACCAATCCACATGCCACCATTCCACAATTCTACATTCCATCATTGCACATTCCATCCAGAAAACGCATCTCCATTTTTATCCAATGAGATCTAAACGTAGTTAAAAAACACATTAATGGAATAGCTTCAATAAAGGCGTCAGGAAAATTAGCACAAAAGAATTCAAAGCCTCAGCACTTTATGATATAATACTAATAACAATTATATCGATTTCTCGTAACACTAATGATATTAGTCTGACGTATAACCTATGATATTACATTTACTGAAATAGAATTTTTTTATATTGAGGTAAAATTAATTGCTTTAAGTGCATAAGTCATGGCATCTTGCGCTAAATTGTTATCAATATTTGAACAAAAGCTGAAAGTCATTGAAATATGGTTTGAATAAAGTTATAATATTCATATTGCTGTCTCGTGAATCACGATATCATAGCATTTCGTGCGTTTTAATAAATTTTTTATGTCGACTGTTCATTTAAAGCCATTTATTTTCCCGTTAGTATGCTTTACCTCGCTACAGAAATCGTAATCGGTTTGTTGATCAAGATCAGGTTGTTCAATACCCTGTTGAATTTCTGAACACACTTAAACCCACCGGGATGCCACCGCATAACTTGACACTAAAACTGGGTGCTCCCATTCTGTTGCTTAGTAATTTTGACCCATCTCACCTGTGTAATGGAATTCACTTAATTGTTACTTCCACGAAGCCCCATGTCCTACAGGCAACACTCATTACAGGTAGTCACAAAGGAGAAAATGTCTTTATTTCAAAAATTCCTGTCATGCCTCACTTGAATTGAAGACACTTCAGTTTCCAGTCAAACTAGTTTTTGGCATTTCAGTGAACAAATCTCACGGTCAATCCCTCAGGGTCGTTGGACTTGATCTCTCTCCTACATTCTTCTCCCATGGCAAACTCTATGTTGCTTGATCGCGAGTTGGTGTTGAAATGAATAAGTTGATTGTTGCTTCCAAGAAAAAATTGACAATGAATATTGTTTATTCTCAAGTGCTTCGAGATTGACAGATCTTCATTTCTAAATACTATCATCATTATAATTTGGATATTTTAAAATAAAATATAGATATTTTGAAATAATTATGAGAATATATCTTTATATTTATTGTTTACTAGTCTAAATAAGAAAAGCAGTAACCTGAGCAAGGCTGGGTCATTCAGCTAGTTAATTATATATATTACGGAAAAGAACAACAAAATTAATATTTCCTTATTAAAAATGATTTACAAATTCGTACACAAGTGAGCAAACTTCAGATGTTTACAGTAAGTTTTAAGTTTATCTGCAAACATTAAAGCTGCAATCATTTTTGCTTACACTGTTAAACATTGACATATTTGTAAGCTGAGCCTGCGTTTTTAAAACATGGAATAATAACAGCATATTACTCTACGTAGCACATCAAACTAGATAAAACATCCATCATGTATGGATGTTTTAATCATTTTATATAGAATACCCCGCAAAACTAGATGATTAGCCATGGGAGCAATATTAATTACAGAATAAAGCACAAAAAATCTCGGGTGGCGCATGGTGTCACGAGTAACGAACACGCAAGCCGGTAACAGCGGTTGACGACAAACTGGTAGTATCAGAGGAAGTGCTAGTTGCTGCCTGGCTTTTGCTCAGTGCACATCCCTGCTCGAATTTGCCGTGTCCTCTTTTGAATTTCCTATGGGAAAATACATCCGGCTTACAAACATTTTGGGTGACATTTTGCCTTCAAGAACGAATTAAATTCGTAAATCGAAGTTTCACTGCACAATGAACTTTTAAAGAGAGACGAAAATCTTTAATAAGGAAGATAAACTTGAATAGAGTCGTGTGGTTTTAATGCAATTTAAGCCCCCCCCCCCCCACACACATTCTACTTAGGGTTAGTGTTTCGAGACACTCCTTTCATCAATTATTGACCAGAAATCACAAAGATTTCAGGGCGTATTACTATCGCCAGCAGTGTCAACCAGCATTGATGCTACCGTGGAAGATCGAAGTACTTTTGTCTAACATCAAAGTATGTTGTTATGTTTATAGACATTGCTGTTATTCATACAGTTACGATACCGAAGTAGAAGCAGCAGCAACCGCTCTTTTTATGGACCATCTGTTTCTTTTTACTTTTTCTGAAGATAATTTATTCTTCTTTCTTAGCTAATGGTACTGAAGACATAATAAAGCAATCTCTGTTTCCGTTTTATGTTTGCCAGTCACTGCTTTGTTGTCCCTCTTAAGTTGAATATACCCTTCAATGTTTTATGGACGTTTGCCACAAGAAAAGAAAATATTAAGTAAACATTATAGCATGATTTGCTGGAGGCGCAATGGCCCAGTGGCTAGGGCAGCGGACTCGCGGTCATAGGATCGCGGTTTCGATTCCCAGACCGGGCGTTGTGAGTGTTTATTGAGCGAAAACACTTAAAGCTCCACGAGGCTCCGGCAGGGGATGGTGGCGAACCCTACTGTACTCTTTCACCACAACTTTCTCTCACTCTTACTTCCTGTTTCTGTTGAGCCTGTAATTCAAAGGGTCAGCCTTGTCACACTGTGTTACGCTGAATATCCCCGAGAACTACGTTAAGGGTACACGTGTCTGTGGAGTGCTCAGCCACTTGCACGTTAATTTCACGAGCAGGCTGTTCTGTTGATCGGATCAACTGGAACCCTCGACGTCGTAAGCGACGGAGTGCCAACAACAACAACAATACTCCGCACAATTAACCTCGAACGTTGCTTTTCATTAATTTACATTTGTTTTCGCGACCATCAAAGTCAATACCATTAATTTTTGTCACCAATCTAGATTATGCGAAGGTTTCGTCTAGTCAATGTTCATTATTATAAAAGCGTTACAAGAAGTTATTTTAAGAAAAATGGAAATGTGAGAAAGCATTGGAATTCGAATTTTCCTGAAAGTCTGGTTTGTTTTTCTTATGATATTGGCATCGTTTGTGGAGCATGAACAATTCTGTTAAAAAGTATTGATTCGTTATCTATTGTTAATTTCGTCAACCTGTGTGTGTGTGTGTGTGTGTGTGTGTGTGTGTTTCTGTCTGTGTTTGTCCCACCACAGTGTTGGTGTGTTTGCATCCTCGAAACCTAGCGGTTCGACAAAAGATACCGATAGAATAATTGCTAGGCTTAAAGTATAAGTATTTGGGTTGATTCATTCGTCTAGGAATTCCAAGCGGTGCCGCAGTCTAAAGAGTAAAACAAAAGATAAAAGACATACATATATACATATGAATATACACATACAAACAGTAGTGATGGGTTTACGTTCCCGTGATCTGACAGTTCGGCAATAAGAGAACGATAGAATAAGTACCAGGTTGAAAAAAGTCCTGGCGTGGATTTGTTCGACTAAAACCCTTCAGGGCGGTGCCCCAGCATGACTGCAATCAAATTGCTGAAACAAATAAAGATAAAAGATTTATATATATAATACACACACATACATTTATACGTACATACATACGTACATGCATGCATAGATACATACATACATACATACATACATACATACATACATACGTAGATACGTACATGCGTACGTATATGCATACATATGTTCGTTATCTCTCAAAACAGTTGTATTATAAGAACACACCAGAAGTTTCATTCCACACTCATTCTATCCTGACCGGGAAACCATGGACACGATAAGTGAAATACTTCAACTAAGAATCGAAACTGCATCGCTATCGCAGCCTGCCAGCGCAGTTACTACCTCTCTATGACTCTCACACACACATACGTGACCACACAGCGCTCTCCCTTACACACACTCATGCGCCTGTGCACGTACGCGCATTCTTGAGTGTCACAAAAATACCGAAACGATAAGGCCTGTCAGCCTATACGACGGTATTAATACTTTGTCGGCGGTAGTAGGTCGGAATCGTACTTCATACACTTAAATCATAAGACCGCTTCCACCTATTTGTATGTAAGTGAATACCACAGTGGATCAGAGCTCAGGATATGCATCAATGTATTGTATGTATGTGCATTTACTTGTGTGTGTGTGTGTGTGTGTGTGTGTGTGTGTGTGCGTGAGAGAGAGAGAGAGAGAGAGAGAGAGAGAGAGAGAGAGAGAGAGAGAGAGAGAGAGAGAGACAGAGCGAGAGAGAGAGAGATAAGGTTTAAGAATTCACAGCTGAGATATGTTTCATGTCAGATCAGGTCAATTCAATGCAACGAACACAAGCATACGCTCGCTAAATGTATGGGACAGAATCTATCTATCTATCTATCTATCTATCTATCTATCTATCTATCTATCTATCTATCTATCTATCTATCTATCTAGCTACTAGCTAGCTATATGTATATATATATATATATATATATATATATATATATATATATATACATACTTCAAAGAAACTCATTGGGGCAGAAACTCTACATTATGATAGTATTTGTATAAGCAAATCTGCACAAAATGCACTGAGTACATCTCACGTTTGTGAAGAAAGCATGTAACATATCGATGCACCCGCCTCTGTGTGTGTGTGTGTGTGTGTGTGTGTGTGTGTGTGTGTGTGTGTGTGTGTGTGTGTGTGTGTGTGTGTGTGTGTATGTGTGAGTGTGTGTGTGTGTGTGTGTATATATATATATATATATATATACACACATGTATGTGTGTATATATTCCTTTATTTGTTTCAGGCATTTGACTGCTGCCATGCTGGAGCACCGTCCCAAAGGGTTTTAGTCGGAGAAATCGACACCAGGACTTATTCTTTGCAACCCTAGTTCTTATTGTGTCTCCTATGCCGAAGTGTTAAGTCATGGGGACGTAAACACACCAACATCGGTTGTCAAGCGATGGTGGGGGACAAACTCAGACACACACGCACATAAATATATATATACATACATAATATATATATATATATATATATATATATATATATATATATATATATATATATACTAGCAGAAATACCCGGCTTTGCCCAGGTTAAAGAGAATAATGAAATCTAAAAACGCCGTCTAGACTACGCAACCCTCAACTGTTAGTAGCTACGATACCATATTTCTACATTAATAACTCTCCAATCCATGCCAGCATGGAACATAGACATTAAGTGGAATGCCAGTCTCTCATCTAGGAGGGCCTTGAAATCAATGTTACCAACTGGGGACTATGTGTGTCGTAGTGATAATAAAAAGACCCAAAGGAGGTCTGCAACGAAATAATTTTACTCAACACTTTGTAAGTGAATCAGTGGAGGCAAAGATGCGTCTCATTTACTTGACAATTTATGCACCACATTGCAGAAATCACAATGAAACTATATCTGAAAGGGTAGTCTTACACTGTTGTACCGTTGAATTACAAATAATGCTCATCTGTTATGTTCGGGTTAAAATTTCATCAACATCAAAAATATATGAATTTTCATGGGATCTATGGCCGTTATACATAGAATATAATTTCCAAATTTCATAAAGATCCGTTCAGTACTTTTGACGTAGTTTTGGATAAGAAAACAAATGACTAATGTGTGTGTTTGTGTGCATGTGTTTGTGTGTGATGGGTGTATATATGTATAGATATCTGTATGCATGTATATATATGTATATATGTGTACATATTACATGTACATCTATATATATATACATCTACACGTGTGTATACATATACATGTATGCATATAGATCTATATCTATATATATATATCTATGCATATACGTGTACATATACATGTATATGTATACATATACATCTCTTTCTCTCTCTTTCTCCCTTTCTCTCTCTCTGAAAGTATCGAAATGTGATTGTTTCAGTTAGTGGAATAACGTGTACATATACATCTATATGTATACATATACATCTCTCTCTCTCTCTCTTTCTCTCTTTCTCTCTTTCTCTCTCTCTCTGAAAGTATCTGTCATTACAGTATCGAAATGTGATTGTTTCAGTTAGTAGAATATTTTCATTTTTAAAGTGAAAGTATTTGACATGAGTGTTTTTGTTTCACTTTTGACACGTAATACTTAAATAGTGGAGGAGATATGTTGCTGTGGGCTCGAACTCTGGAAGAAGTTAAAATTTTTTTTTTGACTAAAACACAACTGGAACCCTAAGTAAGGCATCTGTAAAATTTGAATGAAATTGGTTGCGTAGTTCTCGAGTTTTAGGGATTCACACAGACAGACAGACAGATAGACAGACATTCTCATTTTTATATATATATATATATATATATATATATATATATAAGACAGGCTTCTTTCAGTTTCCGTCTAACAAATCCAGTCACAAGGCTTTGGTCGGCCCGAGGCTATAGCACTTGCCGAAGGTGCCACGCAGTGGGACTGAATCCGGATCCATGTGGTTAGGAAACAAGCTACTTACCACACAGCCACTCCTGCGCATGCATATATATATATATATATATATATATATATATATATATATATATATGCATATATATATATATGTAAGTATATATATATATATATATATATATATATATATATATATGCATATATATATATATATATATATATATATATATATATATATATATATATATATATATATATATATATATATATATATGTACACATACATAGGCGCAGGCATGACAAGTATTTTGTATCCCAACCACATGGTTCCGGGTTCAGTCCCGCAACGCGGTAACTTGGGCAAGTGCTTTCTGCTATAGCATGGAACCGAGCCGACGCTATTGCAGAATATATATGAACTTTCGGTTAGTTCAAATATGTCTGTGACATGTTTCAACTTCTAAACTCAAATCCACTGCAGTTATCGTGGAGAAAAAAAAAAAAAAAAAAAAAGAAGGTGAGAACAACGATCATTTTCTGAAACAGTGTTCTGAATATGTTACAGAGTTTTCGCTGCATTAAAGGTCATTTGCTTAGCTGATATTGTTTTTGTAAGGCAGAGAACATTTGTAAAAAATTTTTTTTTTCTCACAGTCAAACATACAATAAATACTACTCATTTTGACCCACCCCGTATAGTGAAGGTGCCTGGCTTAAAGGTTAAGGCATCCGGCTCATGATCGTTAGGCCTTCAGTTCGATTCCCGGCGGTGCAGTGTTTACTTGAACAAGCCACCTTATTTCACGTTACCCCAGTCCATTGAGCTGTATAGTAAAGGGCCAGCCGCGCCTCGTTCTGCTTCACGTAGAATCTCTCCGAAAACTACGTTAAGGCTACACGTGTCTGTGGAGTTCTCAGCCATTTGCACGTTAATTTCACGAGCAAACTGTTCCGCTGATCGGATCACCTGAACCCTCGTCGTCGTAAGCGACGGAGTACCAGTTACACACACACTCACACACACACACATATGTGGACATATGCATATAATAAGTATGTATTTTATATGTTATTATTATATATAATAACACACACGCACACACACACACACACACACATACACACACACACACACACACACACACACACACACACACACACACACACACGCACACGCATACACACATACATATATATATGAAATGCGGGCGATAAATTGTTATCAGGTTTCGACAGCTATCAGAAATCTGGAACAAACGTTTGTTTAAGGACAATATTCTTCTGAGGACACTGAAATTAAGGTGCAGTGGTTTTACATTCTATGATACTTATGGCAATAACGAGTCAATGAAGGCGGTTCCTCGTACTTAATAAATCCGCTAGAACTAGCAGCTAAATTTAAATGATTGATAAAGGCTAATTAATAGCTAAAATCTCCTCCAATTCACGAGACAAGAAAACAAAAGAGCCCTGAAGTGGTCACTCTATTTACAAGAGTGACCACTTCCAAATAGCCCTCGGTGCATGAAGAACCTAGGGAATCTCTAACTGGTCGTTTTAGTTGCTAGAAATAATAGCTAAATCACCAGCCAACAAGGATGTGACAACGTGGTTGCTTGTCCTGCTAGAAACAGCAACCAAGTCTCTCAGTTAAGGAATCAATAAAAAACCCCTGTACGTGGTCGTTATACTCGCTAGAAATTACAAGTAAGTTTCCTCAATTCACGAGGCAACGACAAGGTCTCTAAACGGTCGTTTAATCTGTTAAAAAAATGGAACTAAATCATCTCCCTCAAATTACACCTCCTACCATCTTAAAAAGAGAAAGGCATATAAAACATTGTACTCCTTGATGCACTAGGTTGTAACGACAAATATTCGGGATCGTCACGGATAGAATGACTAGATCTCTGCTCCATCAGTGGTTATTGACTAAGCAACAACAACAACAACAACTGTACCAACCAACTAATGACTTGGAGGGACGCGGTATTTCGTTCTGCAACCATGATATATGTGTTCGCACTCCGTCGCTTACGACGACGAGGGTTCCAGTTGATCCGATCAACAGAACAGCCTGCTCGTGAAATTAACGTGCAAGTGGCTGAGCACTCCATAGACACGTGTACCCTTAACGTAGTTCTCAGGGAAAGTCAGCGTGACACAGAGTGTGACAAGGCTGGCCCTTTGAATTACAGGCACAACAGGAACAGGAAGAGTGAGAGAAAGTTGTGGTGAAAGAGTACAGCAGGGTTCCCCACCATCCCCCTGCTGGATGCCTCGTGGAGCTCTTAGGTGTTTTTCGCTCAATAAACACTCACAACTCCCGGTCTGGGAATCGAAACCACGATCCTATGACCGCGAGTCCGTTGCCCTAACCACTGGGCCATTGCACCTGCACTTCGGTCTGCAACCATGATATAAATAGATTAACAACATCTCGAGCGTTCGTCTCCTTTTTATATTTTAATATTGTCTACTAAATAAGTCTTACTATCCCAGGATTATTTCCTGGGACGCTTAAGCAACATTTAGCTATATTGTAATTGTGATTGTTCCCTTAGATTTCTCCTATTAAATGTAAACTCTCTCTCTCTCTCTCCCTGTCTCTCTGTCTCTGTCTCTCTTTCTCTCTCTCTCTCTCTCTCTCTCTCTCCCTGTCTCTTTGTCTCTCTGTCTCTGTCTGTCTGTCTCTCTCTCTCTCTCTCCCTGTCTCTCTGTCTCTGTCTCTCTTTCTCTCTCTCTCTCTCTCTCTCTCTCTCTCTCTCTCTCTCTGTATATATATATATATATATATATATATATATATATATATATGCATAGGTAACACGTCAGCATTAATAGTGATTATATTTGAATATGTCATTGGTTTCAGTTTTGGGAGAGGGACAGCAGCTTTGGGGAAGAGGCTAAGTCGATTAAATTGGTCCCCAGAATTCAAGTGGTACTTATTTTATCGACCCTGAAAGAATGAAAGGCAAAGACGACCTCAGCAGAATTTTAAGTTACGACATAAAGACGGACGAAATTCCGCTAAGCCTTTCGTCTCGCCTGCTCACGATTCAGTCACCACGCCGCCTTTATTCGAGAATATTATTACACATGATTCAGGAAGAATGCAATGAACAATCTTGAAAGCTGATCTTACACTCCCCGTATCTAGTTTTTATGAATTAAACGTAAACTAGTAAACATATGTACACACACACACACACACACACACACACATATATATATATGCACACGCACACATATATGCACACATATATGCATGCACACACACACACACACATATATATATATATATTATATATATATATGCATCACACATGTATATACATGCACAAATATATAAATACATACATACGTACACACACACACACACACACACATATATATATATATATATATATATATATATATATATATATATATATATGTATACATGTCTCTTAAAGGATAGAGCTCAAAATCAATGCATTGAAGATACTTTATTGCAGCAACAATTATAATAATAACAGAAACAACCACAATAAACCAAACCTATGCACATTTCAATAGGGTATCCCGGAAAAATAAACCACATCATAAGATGTCTCGTAAAATATTGTAACAAATTACAACAAATTACAACATATTACAAATTTCTGGATACTCCATCTCATCAGGGTCGCATTATTGCCATCACCAATACCATTATTAGCAAAACACACACATCATCCAAGAGGGTGAAAGAATAATCGACATATATATATATATGTCTGCATCTGTAGCTTAAAATATTCAAACGAAAGAGGTCAACTTTTCAAGTGTGGGTGCATATATGCTTGCAAGCCTGCTTCACGTATGTAGGGCACTCGGAAACTTTGGTCTTTTAACAATATTAGTATTGTTTGAATGCCACAGAATTACGGGTTAAAGTGTCAATTTCCTTTCAGAAAATTTTTTGAACAAAGACCTTTAATAGTCAACAATATCATTAACAGAAAAAAGAAAAAAAAAATTGACTTCAGATTTTGGCACAAGGCGAGGAGGGTGTAAATCGATTACTCGGACTCAGTGCTAGACTGGTACTTATGTTATCGAGGCAAAGTTGACTTCGGCGGAATTTGAACTCAGAACGTAGAGACGACGAACAAAATGCATTTTACCTGGTGTGCTAATGATTCTGCTTGATCATAGCCTTAAGAAAACAAAAAAAAACAAAAAAAAATATTAACATCTATTTAGTTAATCAGATGATTTATGATGATGAGGATGATGACCAAATAACTCCTAATGGAAAATGAGGATGATGACCAAATAACTCCTAATGGAAAATGTGTGCCGATTCTTGTCCAATCGTTTGACAACAAGATTGCAGAAATCTCAAATTAATTTATGCGCAAATAATTTTATAGCACATTTGTCATTATTTTTATTACCTAAGAGTTACAATATCATTTTCATAGTTATTGTACTTATTTAATTAGAAAATGTGTACAAAAATTATTCTTAAAAAATATGTTTTCTTTGTTTTTTAACCTGTCTAGCACACACATACAGGCGACTTTTAAGCATTATCGTCAAGAATTACTTTAATATGTTCAGTGTTGTTGTTGTTGGCACTCCGTCGCTTACAACGTCGAGGGTTCCAGTTGAACAGCCTGCTCGTGAAATTAACGTGCAAGTGGCTGAGCACTCCACAGACACGTGTACCCTTAACGTAGTTCTCAGGGATATTCAGCGTGACACAGTGTGACAAGGCTGACCCTTTGAATTACAGGCACGACAGAAAGAGAAAGTAAGTGTGAGAGAAAGTTGTGGTGAAAGAGTACAGCAGGGTTCGCCACCATCCCCATGCCGGAGCCTCGTGGATCTTTAGGTGTTTTCGCTCAATAAACACTCACAACGCCCGGTCTGGGAATCGAAACCGCGATCCTATGACCGTGAGTCCGCTGCCCTAACCACTGGGCCATTGCACCTCCGCTAATATGTTCAGTAATGCAGAGAAATAGATTTCATAACCAAACAAAACACACTTTTAAAGCAATCGTGTTTATTATTTCACAGTTCATTATTGTCTGCACAAATTTGCTTCTAGAGATCAGGTGTTTGTACTTCAAATAGGCTTACGCCCTCCATCAAATCGACATATACCTGTGAAGGTGCACGGTTTATCACACTTCATATGCTGAAGTAATCGCAGAACATCGTGAAATGAAATGTTTTTCTCAAGAACACAACACACTGGTCGGTCTGGGAATCGAAACTAAGATCTTGAATCATGAATACTGCATCCTACACGGAATCAACGACAACAAAAGAAATATTCCGTTTGACTTTATATCCAGAATCCTCAGAGCCATGACGAAAATTTTCTCTAACCTCTCTTCTGGTTCATCATCGATCTCTGTTACTACAAGCCTTACTCTTCGTCAATTTTCTGTCTTGGGTGAAGCTCAATTTTGATTTCCCAAGGAACCAATTTCACTTCATTTGAAACTTGTGATAATTTTTCAGGTTCGTTCAAAGCTGATTTGTGACCTATGAATTGACTGTAGCATCACCTATCTAGATGATTTGATTTATCAGCCATATCTATGATACTAGAATACAAAAGATTAACGACGTATATTTCATTATACCATTGACTTCATTAGCAGTCTTTGGTGGGATATTGAGAGGCGAGACATATGTCAGCAAGACGAGCTACAAATGGTCTCACACTTGCCACACTGTCTGTCCAAATAGTACCCGAGGGAGCGTGGAAGAATTCGCCCACGTGCTCATATTACAGATTGAAAGGAAACAAGTTCTAATCTTTTTGAACTTCTCAACAAATGTAATTACCAATATGGAACATTCTGTAGAATCTAATCCGCATAAGTTTAATAAAAATCAGAAAAGATGCATATTAGACTGATACTAAGTATACGCCGTTGTAAATTCAGTAAATTCAGGAACAAGTAATTGAGTTGATCGAACAACTAAATCCTCTTCGTCAAACGATGGAGATCCACCAATATTATAGCAATTAACACATTTATAGCCTATAATAACTTAGCATTTTGTTGAAGCTTCATAGAATTTCACATTGGAGGCAATCATTCACTTCTAACAAAAACAAGGAAGATATTCTCTACGATGAGAGACAGAAATAGATTTTAACTAGAAAGATACAATGTTTGTTACAAATTGAGATATAAAGAAAACATTATAAAAGCGAAGAACGAAAGCTGTCATAACTGACCAATTTATCTCTACCTACTTCTATCTATCTACCTACCTACCTATCTATCTATCTATCTATCTATCTATCTATCTATCTATCTATCTATCTATCTATCTATCTGTCTGTCTGTCTATCTATCTATCTAGCAGCCTATCTATATGCATAAACACATAGATAATCATACATATATATATATATCTTCATCTATATATTTTATAAAAAAATACACACATATGTATGTATGTATGTATGTATGTATATATATATATATATGTATATGTATACATATATGTATATGTGTGCATACATATGTATATGTATACGTATATATATGTATGCATACATATATATATGTATACATATGTATATGTACATGTATACACACACATATATGTATATGTATACATACATACACACACACACACACACACATATATATATAAATATTGGATAATAGAATGAATGGCTTACACCTGGTAGCTTACTGGTAAAGCACGGTCCGAGGTTCTGCTAATTAGAAAACATATGTAGCCTGGATTTGACCTCCTCCACTCCCTAAATTTGGATTTTTATTCGCATTTGTAGCACCCAAGTTGAACTATAAAACCATGAACTATATAAAGAAAAAAAAACATTTTCAGCTTATCGAACATCGACATGGGAAAAGCCTACAGCCTACGTCAATAAACTATTATTGTCCCTCAAAGTTGTCTTTTATCCTACCACCACAAACTGTTCGAATCCTACTAACGTCATACACCTACGTCCTTGGATTTTACAATTACTTATCAATATATATTTGTATATGCATTCAGTCATTGCAATCATGCTGCGCAATACCAACTTGTAGGATGTAATCGAACAAATCGATCCCCATACTTAATTTAAGTCTGATGTGTGGTCTATCCACTTCTTTTGGGTGAACTGCTAAGTTACGTGGGTGTAAAGAAACCGACATGACGTCAAGCAGTTGGGGTAAACTCAAGCGCAGAAATTTGAGTACTTGGATACCACAATACGAATTGAATGTGGAAGGTTGTTTTCATTGTTATGTTTATCCATGTCAAGTAAACGCAGCTGTATCTATCGTATAAATTACAGAATTATATTTTTATGTTTTGAAATATAAAAAAAAAAATTGTAACTGGTCTCTGTCTGGCGCTCTTTCTTCACTCGTGTGGTAGACATATAACATGACAGATAAATGTGCAAATAGATATCTAACTTGGTTGGCAAATGGATAGACAAACAAACAGGCAAATAGACAAGTTGCATGAAAAACCGAACATGCAGACAGCTAGATAGACAAACATTGTTACTCTGGTGTGGATGTATAACTAAGTCGGTAGTAAACACACTGAATGTGAAAGGATGGTTTGATTGATATGTGCATTGGATAACTTTCGGCCTCTGTCTATCTATCTGTCTGTCTGTCTGTCTGTCTGTCTGTCTCTCACATACACACACTTGCATTCATGCAATTTTATCTATGACCTATATAGAATTTTGTTTTCTGCAACTGAACATATATATTTTTTTAACAGTCGTAAGCTTCCTGAGTCTGTCGACACTGTATGTGTTGTACGTGCTTTCTAGCTATGCTCACAACCTTACAATATACTGCGGTTGGGTCTTACATATGCAATTTAGTTAGTTAAGTAGAAAACTTGATCAACTGGAATTATTCATACAATTAATAAATAAATAAAAAACCTACGGGTGTTTAAAATCTTTTAAAAAAAGCAAGCAGGGAAGAGAACTCCAACACCACTAATTAGTTCCAAAAATGTCTCTTCAACTATCAGAACTTCTTTCTCAAGGCCCACGATCCCCCATAGTAACTAACAAATTTTGATTAAAAAATGCGAGAATTTTAAGTGCAAGTCTGTCAACACAACACAGCTTAAGAAAAGACTTTCATCATATAACAATATAGATAGTCATTGTTTTAGCTGATTGTGTGTGTGTATGTGTGTATGTGTGTGTGTTCCTGTAAGTTTTTTAACATAGAGACAGTGCAACGCAACACAGCTCCAAAAACAAAAAGACTTTCTCAATATAACAATATAGTTATTCTTTGTTCGCTTGTGTGCGTGCGTGTTTTTGTCTTTCACTATAATGATCGGTTGTTGCAGCTGAGAGAAATTCAGTGAGAAAGAGAGAGAGAGAGAGAGATACGGAGAAAGAGAGAGAGAGATACGGAGAAAGAGAGAGAGAGAGAGAGAGAGAGAGAGAGAGAGAGAGAGAGAGAGAGAGAGATACGGAAAAGAGAGAGAGAGAGAGACGGAGAAAGAGAGAGAGAGAGAGAGAGAGTGTGTGTGTGTGTGTGTGTATGTGTGTGTGTGTGTATGTGCGTGTGTATGAAAGGTAGATAGGTAGATCGTTGTCTCCTTAGTAACTAATGAGATTTCACTACATAACAGTTTACTATTAAAAGAAGGTACATACGTGATTAACAAAAATTTTTACCGGTAGCGTAGCGACAGATAAAAGACCTAGTTTATATACGAAGGGGTACTCCAAAGAAACCGGAATTTTGCAATATTATTTTATTCACTTAGTTTTACATGGCTACACTTTTATCGCCTTCAATGTATTCTCCATTTGAAGCAATGCATCGGTCCAGACACGTTTTCCACTGTTCGAAACAGTCCTGGAACTCTTGCGAAGTGATGCCATTTAACTCCTCTGTGGTTTTTTTCTTCATCTCTTCTACATCAGCAAAATGTTTCCCTTTAAAGACTTTTCATTCGGGGTAAAAAAATGGGAGGATGTGTAACTGGGGTCATGCCATTTTTGGTCAAAAACTGTTACACTCAAAGTGGTGTGTGCAGGCGCATTGTCTTTATGAAACCACCATTCCTCACTTCACCAAAGGTCATGGCATTTTCGTCACACGGCGTCCCGCAAACGCTCCAAAACTGCTAAGTAAAATGTCTGGTTAACAGTTTGACCAGGAGGAACAAATTTTGTGTGGGCAATTCTTTTCACATCGATGAAACAAATCAGCATTGTCTTGACATAGGACTTCACTTGATGTACTTTTTTGAGATGTGGTGACATCGAATGCTTCCCTTGACTTGATTACTGCTTCATTTCTGAGTCGTAGCCGCAGCACCAGCTTTCGTCACCAGTGGTGACCTTCGAAAAAAAGGCCCGGATCAACTGCCACCTGTTCCTTCAGTTCACGACACGCATTTAGTCGTGACTACTTTTGACCTTCCGTGCGTAAGCGAGGCACACATTTTGCTGCAACTCTTCATTCGCAATTCCTCGCTCGAAATTCGTTGGCAGGAGCTCCAAGACACACCACTCATATCAACAAATTTGTCAATTGTTCGGCGACAGTCCGCCAAGATCAGTTCATGAATTTTCATAATGTTTTCATTCGTTCGGGACTTCGACAGTTACCTTGAACGAGGTTGGTCTTCAAGAGACAAGTGACCATTCCTAAAGCATGAAAATCACTCGTAAACCTGTTTTGCTCACGAGAGAGTCCTTGTAAGTTGTTTGAAGCATGAAAACCGTTTCGGCCGCCGTTTTCCCCAGCAGAAAACAGAATTTCATGGAAGCACGCTGTTCCTTCGTTTCAGCCATTGCAAAAATCGACGAACAGGGGAGAAGCACTGCAAAACAAAGACGCACAGCGTGGCAGTACGATTTTAGTCGACAACGCCGGTCTGCATTCTGATGCCTGAGGGTCGTATCAAGTGGATTTTAGCGTCGGAAGCTCGAACTACAACAGGCTTGTCCCACAGAGAACGTTTCCAGTTACTTTTGGGCACCTTCTCGTATATTTATACTAAAATTGCAAGTACATATTTGTATGAAGTCACAAGTACTTACAAACAATTCTCGACGTAAGACAAAGAAAAACCAACAATTACTTAATATTATCCTATAACATGTTTCTGTCTCCACTCTCTAAATATATCTCTTTTCTCCCTTTCTCTACATTTTACCTTTTATTTTTCTGGTGTCAACGAAAAAGAATTATCTTGACAGTTACCAGCCAAAATCAAGCTTATATTCCGAACCATGATGTTAAAATGTAGCTAGTTTTTAACTAATTGCTTTTCAAGTAAAGAATTGCTTACAAAAGCGTTCTTGTATCTTCCCCAATGTTTATCTCCATATTTTCTCAATGTCTCTTGCTTACACGTTCCATTTTTCGTATCTTACTTGTTATATGGAACAGGATAAAAATAGTTTTCTAACATTTGTTTTCCTCCCATCTCTCTCTCACAATCTCTCTCTCACAATCTCTCTCACACGCACACGTACACGCACGCACGCAAGCACACACACACACACACACAAACGACGTGCTTCTTTCAATTTCCGTCTATTAAATCCACTCACCAGGCTCTGGTCGGCTCGAGGTTATTTGTTAGAAAACATCTGCCGAAGGTGCCACACAGTGGGACTGAACCCGGAACCATGTGGTCGAGAAGCAAGCTTCTTACCACACAGCCACTCCTGCGCCTATAGTGTTATTAAAAATTCTTATGAATTAATGAATGATCATTCAGTAAACTTGTGTGAGCCTTTTCTTTACAAACGTGAATAACTGATATCTGCAAGCATAAATGGTTTTAAGCCAAGGGAAACTTCGTTATTAACATGTTTTTGAGCGTGGTTCTTGTAAATGAATAAGAAAACAAAAGATATCAACTACTTCCACAAGTATTTCCTTTCCGGGTTGATAACTTAGTTGTAGGAAATAATGTCTGTAGCGATAAGAATGGTATCAATTACATACATACATACATACATACATACATACATACATACATAACAAGACATATATACATACATGGATGCATGCATACATACATACATGCATACATGCATACATACATGCATACATACATAGATGCATGTATACATACATGCATACATACATACATACATGGATGCATGCATACATACATACACACATACATGCATACATGCATACATACATGGATGCATGCATACATACATACATACATACATACATGGATGCATGCATACATACATACATACATGCATACATGCATGCATACATACATACATACATACATGGATGCATACATACATGCATGGATCCATCCATCCATCCATCCATCCATCCATCCATCCATCCATACATACATACATACATACATACATACATACATGGGATACTTGACTGGTCTGTAGAAGAAATCTACTCCATAGACATTGAAACCCGCAAGATTCTAAATTCGGCTGAAAAACTCTAGAAAAATAATGATATCAACAGGCTCTCTCTAAGAAGAGGAAAAGGAGGTAGAGGCTTGAGATTAGTGCAGACAGTTTATGAATGTCACATAGTCTCTCTCAGACGGCACGTACTAAACAACAACAGCAAATATAAATACATTATAACCTATGTATTGGAAATGAGGTCCCCCGGAATTACTCTCTTCCTGATGGCCTTCCATACAACCCCAAATCAGCTAGACTATCAAAGAAAGACCTAGAAGTGAAACGCTCAGCATACCAATAAAAAAACGACCACGCATAGGTATGTTTCTCCTAGACTTGAAGAAGACAATAACATTGATATTAAGCGAAGCCTCTTGGACTCGTGACTGCTACATCATATTACACTTCGAAGGCTGTGCATTTGCAATTCAAGAACAGGAGGTTACAGCTGAATAGCTAACCAACAAAAGAGACAGTGAAACTCTTGGGGTGCCAAGATGCAACTGTAAATGTAGATTATGTCATATTTCTATGGAAGACACCGCGCATGTGATTAGCAGCTGTCCAAAAATGTCATCAAGATACTACCTCCCTATGTGACATGACGCTGTCGCAAAAAAAAAAAAAAAAAATACAATGCCATTCGGAAAAAAGACCGTCCTGGAATAAATATAGAGAATACCCTTTTTATTGAGAATGTACACAAATACCAGCACAAGAAATACTAGAACATTCCCATCAAAACAGCTGTCAAGTGTTTTACATAACAAGCAGGATATCGTTGTTTGGGACAGACAAGAAAAAGTATGCACCGTTCATAGTGGTCAACTGTCTGTCCTACCGGTGTGAATATCTCTTCGAAAATCAAAGAGAAAGATAACTTAAGGACAGCTGTTTCGAAACCTGCAGCTTCTATATCCGGATTACAAATTTACATTTACACCAATAATAATTGGAGCACTTAGTTTTGTAAGTAAATGCCTAACTGGATAAGCTTGGATTTCCAGAAAAAGAAATCAACCAACTGATTCACACACAATAAATACAATCTATAAGCGGAACAGTAAAACTATGCGAGACTTTTCATAGGTTTTAAATGCGACATTGCTTTCGTTATTTACATTCCAAAGATGGAGCTTTGTATCTTTGTTAGAAACCAGCTCCTTTTTCAGAGAAAGAATTTAAATGATTAAATACAGAAAAAATATTCATACACACTCTTCTAGCTTGAATACAACCCAAAACAGGACATGGCTTGTGAGCACAGGATAAGAAAGAATAATGCAATTAATACGGTAATATAGAATAACAAATTGAGTTGTATGACATTAATAAAATGTTAGATGTGTTTTCTGATAAAGTTTATTCATGTTTTGCAATATTGATTGAATAATTTGTGTCATAGAAAGATTAACTGCAGGCTGTTATCTACTTGAACAAATTAATCTTATATACAAGATCAATTTGTACAAGTAGCTAATGGCCAGAAATACAGAGATCCCTACTGAGATAATGTAAGTATTAACAACTTTGTTGAAATAACAATCGTCAACGTTTTCTCATTCATTTTAATGGGCTTGTGATTTAAGACAGCTGATTCCAAGCTGTAGTTGCAGATATGAGGGAAAGTGAGAATGAAAGACAGTGTGTGTGTATGTGTGTGAGAGAGAGAGGGGAGTGAGAGAGAGGGGAGAAAGAGAGGGGGAAAGAAAAAGAGAACATCCTATAGAGAAAGAAAAGAGTTCGGCGCTGGCTAAAACTAGCTAAAATTGCTAACATTACTGGTCCTTGATTGGCTCAAAAAGCACAACTGACAAAGCAGTGAAACACTAGTGTAACCGATTCTATGCTACTGAAGCTAAGCCAAAGGAAAAATAGACGCCAGGTAAAAGAAAGAAAGAGAGCAGAATAAAACAGTTTGACCACAGCTGGTGACAAAATATATGAAGTAATTCATTAAGTCGGCGGAACAAATTCTGAGAAGAAAATGATACTGTCCTAAATTCAAAATTTGTAAACAAACTTTTGAAGGAGATTAAAAGTGTTTTGTTTTCAATCATCTGGAAACTGAATTTTGGATAATGGGACAGACTTATTCAGTGCAAGCGGAAAAGAGTTTAATATTTTCCGACGCACTGTCACCAAACGAACGTAAATTAACGTTGTCGTATCACGGGAAGATGCATGCATGTCAGAGTGAAGTTGGTGAACAGTTTCAAGATGTAGTTGCCATACGAACCAATCATGGTGAAATAATGAAGAAATTCATAGAGATAACCTAATGATCAACATATATATATTTACAGAGGGAAAAAGGCTGATTGCTTGATATATTGACATTGGGAGAGCGATCAAAATAACGAGATCCGTGAAGCTCAACTACGAGTTGATTAAGCACCAGCTTTGTCCTAAACAGCATAAAAATGGGTTGAGTAGGATTAGTGACGTTATAAATAACAATAATGAATTGGGTAGGAAACAGTGTTCATAAATCTTAACAGGAGTGGCTGTGTGGTAAGTAGCTTGCTTACCAGCCACATGGTTCCGGGTTCAGCCCCACTGCGTGGCATCTTGGGCAAGTGTCTTCTACTATAGCCTCGGGCCGACCAAAGCCTTGTGAGTGGATTAGGTAGACGGAACCTGAAAGAAGCCCGTCGTATATATGTATATGTATATACACATATATGTGTGTGTGTATATGTTTGTGTGTCTGTGTTTGACCCCCACCCCCCCAACATCGCTTGACAACCGATGCTGGTGTGTTTACGTTCTCGTAACTTAGCGGTTCGGCAAAAGAGACCGATAGAATAAGTACTAGGCTTACAAAGAATAAGTCCTGGGGTCGATTTGCTCGACTAAAGGCGCTGCTCCAGCATGGCCGCAGTCAAATGACTGAAACAAGTAAAAGAGTAAAGAGTAATGGAAAAATAAAGAGATGCTACTAGGTATTTTGTCAGACTCGCTAACAGTTCCGCCAATTGACTGCCTAAGAAATTATAAATATTTTTTTCTTTCTACTCTAAGTAAAAGACCTGAATATTTGGGGGATGTAGCTACTTGATTACAATAACACCTGTACTTGACTGGTAATCATTTTATTGCGATTGGTGGAAGTTGAACTCAGAGCACAGAACCGGAAATAATACCGCTAAGCATTTAGTCCAGGTGGAAAAGATTTGGTCAGCCCATCGCCTTTAGAGGTTATAACTATTAACAATGGATTGAATAGGTCAAGGGAGGACAAGGAAGCATGGGAAACAAGGGAGGCTATCAATACCAACATCGGATTGTGTAGGAAGCAGACAGCTATAAACTGCTTACAATAGTTTGGGAGGACGAAAGACGGCATGAGTATCAAAACTGGATTAAATAGGAACCGAGAATTTATGCATAGCATCAATGAATTGAGTAGGATAAAGAACGTTATCAATGCCAACATTGGATTCAGGAGGACAAAGGGGGTTATAAATAACGATAACGAATTTAGTGGGACAAGAGACATTATAAATACGATCTAATAGAGCAAGTAATGTAAGGCAGGTGACCAATAACAGCAATGATTGAGTAAACACGGTACGTTATCAAAACCAACCACAGATTATTTAGATGCAATAATATTTAAGATTGTACAATTCACTATTAGGGCTGGTGGATAGACAGATTATTGACCACTTCACTGGTCCTGTGTATCACATGTGATACCCAGGGTTATATTTCCCTAGTGTTCATGCATCATATATAAGATACGCTCCCAATTGTTTTTAATTAACATGGGACTTAGGAAAAGGAAGCTTTATATAACTAAGAATATTCGGAACACGGCTTAAGTTAAAAATCTGAAAACAAGCATGGACGTTTGACAGCCTTATAAAAATGCTTTGGACAGACAAAGGGTTAAGCGATGTATTTGTTCTGGCTCAAATCAGTCGGAAACTCATCTTTAACTTTCATCCTTTTGTACTTGTTAAAATAAAGTACCAGTCAAGTACAGGGGTCAATTTAACCGACTGCTGCTCCTGCCAACATACAATGAACTAGTGTATTACAGTAGATCTTAAATCACTGCTTGATAGTGAGGCTCTGACGTCATCACACTGCCTTCACAAGAATAATATCTAACTGTAACATCTTACATTAGTTATTAATATATTCAGAAACTCACAGATAATACATACATATCATTAACAGACACATTCACAACTATCTGTAAAAATGAACTCCATTAATAAAGATAACCCCAAAAGAAAAAAAAAATTCTTGTTGCTAGGAAACTGCGATATTTATTCAAATATGTACACTTGTCCAGTTGTTTAGAAACCATCCTTCCTGCAGAGTAATTATTGGATTACTGATATCAGAATCATGAAAATACTCAAGTGAAAAGTAAAAGGCTGTTTAAAGAAACTATATAAGATTAACATATTGCATAGTGTACGTACGTACATACATACATACATACATACATACATACATGATGAAGTTATGTATATACAAATACTTCATCTGTATTAATAATACACATGAAGTTATATATGCATATAATTTAATATTAAACCGAAAAGGTCACTCAATACTTTTTAAGTGTATATATTCCTCGATTTTTACAACGTAAACGACTGGTAGCGAGTTCAAAGCTTACTAATAAATACTAGCTTACGAAGAATAAGTCTTGGGGTCGATTTGTTCGACTAAAGCTTGTGCTCCAGCATGGCCGCAGTCAAATAGCTGAAACGACTGTGTATGTGTATGTGTATATGTGTGTTTGTATGTGTGTGTATGTGTGTGCGTATGTATGTGTTTGTGTGTATGTATGTGTGTGTGTGTATGTATGTGTGTGTGTATGTATGTATGTATGTGTATGTATGTGTGTGTATATATGTGTGTATGCGTGTGTATGAGTGTATGTGAGTGTATGTGTGTGAATGTACGTGTGTTTGTTTATATATGTATTTATATATGTATACATGTATGTGTGTGTATAAATGTATATATATATATATGTATGTATATATATATATATATATATATATATATATAAATATATATATATATATATATATATATATATATATATATATATATATATAAGTATATATATGTACATATATATATATATATATATATATATATATATATATATATATATATATATATATATATATATATATATATATATATGTATACATATACATGTGTATATGTTTCTATACATACATTTATACGCACATGTATACATGGAAACATGATTCTTGCTCGTTCTTGATTTTGTTGAAGTACACACAGATCTTGTGGGTCTTACCAACGAAGTCAGCCACTTGTTGAGCTCATATGTCAAATGTGGACATACCCACTCTCAAACCATTATGTAGATTTTTCGATACTATTATAATAAGCGTGGGAAAAATTAGCACAGAGCAGTGGGCTGTTAGGACATCATAGTATTTATTTAAATACGAACAATCTTGTAGATGCTTGAAATCATTCGTATTTACTCAAACGTGTACAGTTATCCAGTTGCATAGAAACAGTCATGTTTTTTTTAAAGCTTCAAGTTCAGCTGAAATGTTACGATCTTTCTTATATGATAAAAAGTATTATATCGTTCTGCATTCTGTCTTTTTTTTTTATTTGAGGCCTAGATTACATGACGTATCAAGGTATATATTATATCATGCCCCCTTCCCTTTCCAATACGAGGAATGTTGTGGCTTGAGAGAAATTTGACTGCAATTTCTAGCAGGTCGATTGACCACGTAGATTTCTCTCTCTGGCTTAACGCAGCTGTGTTTATCTAAATATATACGTTTCTGCAATCATTTGGACACGGTCGTGTTTATCTAAATGTATACAATTCTAAATGTGTTCAAATAGAAATGTATATGAATGGTTCCAAAGCATTTTTGAAGACTGGTTTTTTAGCAACTGTTTACATGCATACACACATGCGAGACAGCACATGTACACACTCACACACACAGTCATTTATATACACATACATATGCATATGTATGTATGTATATATGTATGTATGTATGTATGTATGTATGTATGTATATATATATATATATATATATATATATATATATATATATATATATATATATATATATATATATATATATATATATATATATACATACATAGCTGCAAATATCGAGCTGTACACACTTGTATGCTTATGTCTGTATATATATATATAATTATGTATATATATGTATATATATATAATTTCGATGAACTTACACACAAAGCAAGAGGCAAGAGAGTCGTATGAATCTATGCGACGAATCAAATTTTTCATTCAAGAACATGAACCATCTCCACGACGGGTGTTCGCACAAATTCTGTCAATGATTTCTCCTAAGGCTATGGTCGACTCGAAGCTGTGTTGTTCTAGAACCCAACAGCTTTTGGTAATTCTCTAAGACTAAGACGATCGATACTGCTGCAAAGACCATTAGAATGCCTGAAAACGGAAAAAAAAACGTATCGATACGTTGATGGTATTTTCGAATTGCTTGCAGACTAAAGATGAATCACAGAAAAAAAAGGATTCAAAAGACCAATTTAATATACTCGAATATGAGTCCGCAAGAGAACCTTTATACGGCCAATCAGTCTGCTTGAAATATCAGCTAACTTGCTCATAAATCAAACTGTTTAATAAAAAGGACAAAAAAATGATGACAAATCATGGCTGGGAAGCTTTCGATTATAAGCTTGTTGCGTAAACAGCAACAACAACAACAACAACGACCACTACTACTACAACATCAACTACAACAACTACAACAACATTTATGGAAGATAAATCGTGCTGCTGACGATATATGTTGGACTGAATAGTAATATTATTGTATTGAAACACTATCAAAAAACAATCTAGCCAAGTCGATCACCATAAACGTTAATGTTTTATATACAAAACACACACACACACACACACACACACACACACACACACACACACACACACACACACACACACACACACACACATGTGTAGGGTGGGGACAGTGTGTGGATATATATATATATATATATATATATATATATATATATATATGTATGTATGTATTGCGCACATACCCGTAGACATCATTACGCATTGATTTTTGTGTATCATTGCATTGGAAACGCAGTCATTGTTTATCTGCTTCAAATATGTTTCTGGTCAGTTTACTTCATGTAATATGCAAGTACTGGCATGCAATTCCGGTGGTATAATCAGCGTTTAATGTTATCCGTTTGTTTTTGAAAGTTTCTTGTTTTCACTTAGGCAAAGTTTTCAATACTGGCAGTATATTTAACAAACGTGATCAATATAAAATAAACTTATATATGCTAAGTGTTCTTTTTATATCACAATTCTCCTGCTTAAAGATTCATGACTAAACACTCGTTTATGTATAACTGTGGCCAGAACCAGTCACGATCGTCTATGACAACGGATGTATACATGGAAGTTTGTTTGAGACTCCTTATCAAGCATTTCATTTAGCAATTATATTTCGAACAAAGTTGTATTCTTTCCAATAAATGTAGAGAATAGCATGGAAAGTGTAACGTAAGAGAGTATATTGTGTGTTGCGTCGACTCGTTTTGAGAAATAAAAAATTAACAACGGAACAAGCTTTACAGCTAAAGATAAACTGACATGTCGTTGTAGTCAACCAACATCTCTTACTCGCTTTTGCAATCCCGTCTTCATTTGTCATACAATTATGTACACACTGTGGCCGAGTAAACTTTCCTTACTACTTTTGCACAAGGCGACCGGAAAACACCTCTAGAGACATGCTATTCATTAATGTATTAACGAACTGAAAGAAAAAAAATGACCTCAAAAACATTAGGTATACATTAAGGTTGTGTGGGAGTAAAAAACAGGAAGGAAAGGTGATAGAAACTTTTTAACCTGCTCAAACAATTCCAATTACTTGAAAGATATAAATTAATTTTTTGCGATAGAGACGTAAAGAAGTTGCAGTGGGATTATCCATTTCATATTTATATATGGAATTCATTAGCTCAATGGAGGCGCAATGGCCCGGTGGTTAGGGCAGCGGACTCGCGGTCATAGAATCGCGGTTTCGATTCCCAGACCGGGCGTTGTGAGTGTTTATTGAGCGAAAACGCCTAAAGATCCACGAGGCTCCGGCAAGGGATGGCGGCGAACCCTGCTGTACTCTTTCACCACAACTTTCTCTCACTCTTACTTCCTGTTTCTGTTGTACCTGTATTTTAAAGGGTCAGCCTTGTCACACTGTGTCACGCTGAATATCCCTGAGAACTACGTTAAGGGTACACGTGTCTGTGGAGTGCTCAGCCACTTGCACGTTAATTTCACGAGCAAGCTGTTCCGTGGATCGGATCAACTGGAACCCTCGACGTCGTAAGCGACGGAGTGCCAACACACAACTCATTAGCTCAATGAATAAATAGTAATGTAGGGTATTGGTTGCACAGACAATTATATCATCTATACTGTCAAGTTAGGCATACGGATCCAGCTGCTCGAAGACAAAAGACATCTCTCTGGGCAGGAAGTCTACAGGCTTGGAAAAGGGAGCTGGAAGCTAAACGAAAATTGAAGCAAACTATTTTAAATAATTTATGAATGGGTTTTAAAAAAAAGTAAAAAGAATTGAGAAGCGTAGCTCTAGTAATGAAATTGAGATAGAAAATATTAGTTAAGAGAGTTAAACTGTCGATATACTGATAAAACGTATCTGGACAATTTCTTTGAAACTATATACAAAGGTTGCACTGTTCATGCAAAAGCGCGTGTTTTAAGATTCGTGAGTGCAAAAGTAGTTTGATGAGCCAGAATAGCAGAGGCACGACTTGGTAAGAAAGACAAGATTGTTTTAGACAAACCAAAATAGATAAGTGATGCTGATGTCAGAATGCATCTTGATGAACGTTTAAGCGGGGAGGTTAGTGGTAGATAGTGGACTTTGATGCCTGCAAAGACGACATGCTCCGACAATAAAACCGTCAAAAGCTTGTTTATTTTTAAGTGTTGCTTAATATGTTTTGTTAAAATTGCTGTGTCTTTTCAGATACCACCAGAAAAAGGTAATTAAAATTCATTAAAATAACAGATCTATCGGACTTTCAAAGAGGTCAAATTGTTAGCGGACGTATGGCAAGCATTAGCGTAACGAAAACAGCCGAAATGGTTCGTGTATCGAGAAGTATTGTCTCGAAAGTAATGACAACCTTTGAGAAAGAGGGAAAAACCTCATCGTTGAAACAAAACTCTGGAAGAAACATTCTGGTAAAGTTGAACATCTTATCTACGACACTGGATAGTTAAATGGTGTTGGGACTTTTTAGAAAGGAAAAATTTAAACAAGGTACAATACTTATAATATAAGCACACTTTCAAAGAAAATCGTTGTCGGTATTAGAATTTAAGTCAATGAGTTATCAGGAAACAAAACCATGACAATGTACCAAGTTTCAAAATAACTAAATAAGTCCTTTCTTTGTTTTGTAATTTTCATAGAAATTACAAATGGAAAGCAATAATTCACGCAAATATCTAAAAAGAGGTGGTACATGCTGGATTGGATACTCATAGAAAATACAGATTTCAAATTTTGGCACAAGGCCAGCAATTTCGGAGAGGAGTTAAGTCGATTACATCGCGACCCCAGTTCTCAACTAGTACTTATTTTATCGACTCTGAAAGGATGAAAGGCATGAACTGAGAACGTAAAGACGGACGAAATGCCGCTAAGCATTTTGTCCGCTGTGCTAACAATTTTGCCCGGTCACCACATTACTCATAGAAAATATGACAAACAACTGCGCAAAATTTATTTCTGTTTTATAATAATGTTACCCCGCACGCGGCCGCCCCAAACCACCAACAGTCTGTGTCCGATAGCTCAGAAGACCGTAGGCGAGCTCAGCAAACCAACTTTCTAAGAGCGGAAGAAGCAGTAGCGAAAGAAGTCAGAAGAGTTGAAAATAACAGGCAAAACCGTTGAGTATAGCCAAAACAAAAGAACTTTAATTAAGTGGTGAATAAACATTTACGGAATAAATAGACAGTTCTTTAGTGAGTTCTTTCATTTGTCTCTGAAATGTGTAGACTTCTTTCGGTAAGCTCTTCTTTTATTCACCAGTCTAATGATTTATTTTTTATCCTTTTAAATCTTTATTTTCGACTGGACTGTTGTTACTTCCAAATTCACGGCACCATTCTGTATTCTTTACGTTGCCAAGTTCACACTATTTTCACAGCAAGTTCAAAACCGTCCACTGTTCACATTAACCGTCAAAACCAACTTCACACTCGACATCGAATACTGTGTCAACTGTTCCACACGAATTCTCCGGCACCATCGCTCACATCGACTGCCTCACATCGACCGCATGGCACTGACTACTACATAAAACCGTTCACATCGGCTTCCAGCACATCACACATCAACGTTGCACATTGTCTTCCAGCAGGCTTCGGACCTCCCGTTCCTATCGGCTTCCAGCACGAACTATATTTCATTCAAATTGCCATAAAGGCAGTACACAGAGGAGTAGTTACAGGCTGGACAAACACATTAATGGGATGAGATGAATGATGAGTAAGATGGTATTAATGGGAGCCGCCCGCCGAACTCTGCTTCTCTAAATCATTGTTCTTTTTATAAATGTATACATAAATTTACAATTTGAGGCTATAAACCTCTTACTTTACAATTTCAATTTATCATGTCTTTGAAATGAGGCACTTGCCTCTTATTCCAGCACGAACTAACTCTGTCAAGTGTTCACTAATAACATTTATAGTCCGTTCACACAATAAAAAGCTCGCCAAAATCATACATCCTTAGCTTTAAACAGCCACGTGACCACAAAGAATTATTTTTTCATCTTCGCTAGCAAAATCAGAGAGCGAAGTTCAAAGTCGCGTCGTTTGAACACAGAATTATCTGAATATATATTTTTTCGTTCGTAACAATAATCTGTTATTTTTTTGTATGTAAAATATAGTAAAGGAGTGTGGTTGTTGAACCCTATTTAGGAAATACTGAGTTACAAAAGGTTAAAAACCACAACTTTAAAGATAGAGGTGATGCTACATGTATTTAGGTAAGGCATGAACATCATGTTGTCTTAAAGACATTTTCCTGTAAAATTTGGAAAGCTTAATTAATCAAACTGTAATTGAAACAAAATATTTGAAGTGGTGAATGCCAAAAATTAGAACCAATTTCGAATACTTTTTGTAAGAATTCCATTTTGCTTTCTTTTCCTTTATGGCTACTAAATTAATCTGTAAGAAATTCTATGAAGGACACAAATTCTAATTCTCTTATCTTGTTTATTTTAAGAAAGATATTGGAATTTAGCGGCGTGGTTAGAGCGTTACGTTGCCCGGGAAGCCCCTGAGCTTGCTGCTCCCCCTCTAGGGGTGACGTGGGCTACGCAGCATATACAGGCTTATACAGCAGATCCAAAAGTGCCGCCCCAATAAAAGAGTCGCTCGGAGCGGATCGCCCCATCTAGCTTTGTTACTGTTTGAAGTGCTTGTCTGAGTGGTGCATATCTGTGAAACAATCTGGAAACCTTGTTAAAATGAGTTCACTTTGCTTTTTAAACTCCTTATTATACTTATCTATTTTTTTTTTAAGAACTCTGTTTAGAAAACAGAGTTCTTATTATCAATTGGAAAGTCAGCAAGTTACAGAATGTCATTCCGACACCTCATTGTATATTGAAAACTGACCGGAAAAAGCTTTGGATCTGTTTTCATAATTTAATCCACTGTTTACGCTCTTTCCTGTTTTCTAAACAGAGTTCTTAAAAAAAAAAGCAAAAAAAAACAAAAGAAACAAAAACAAAAACAAAAAAACAGGACAGAAACAGCCGCGCCTTTTGGTATCATTTCTACAATTCCAATAAGTGAAGGAAGGGAGTGTCAAATAGTAACAGCATGTTTTATAAACATCAAGTCACTTGTTGAAAATTTGACATTTCTCACTTGCAGTGTTATGTTTAAAACTAATAAAGAGGAAAACATTCAACCTGTTGATAGAGACACTCCTGGATATGAAGTTGATGCAGGCAACTTAGAACCTCAAGTGGTAGATGGTCGAATTAGGCATTTCTAAACATCAAATCATGCATGTATGTATGTATGCATGCATGCATGTATGTGTGCATGTATTTGTATATGTATGTATGTATTTATGTACATATGCATGTATGTATGCATATATGTATGAATGCATGTATGTATGTGTGTATGTATGCATGCATATATATATATATATATATATATATTTATATATATATATATATATATATATATATATATATATATATATATATATATATATATATATATATATATATATGCATGTATGTGTACATGTATGTATGCATGCATTTATGTATGTACGCATTTACAATAATCCCTCATCATATCGCGGTTCACATATCGCGGTTCACATATCGCGGTTCACATATCGCGGTTCATCTATCGCGGTTTATTATTTAAACTCACGTCGATTCTTCCGTGCATTTATAATAAAATAAATATATGCAAATTATAAAAATAATTAAAAAAAACATACAGTACAGTAAAAGTAATACGCAATACAGTGCTGTTTCACGTGCGGTTTTGGAATGTAACAACCGCGATAGTCGAGGGATTATGCATGCATGCATGTCTGTATGCATGTATATATGTATGTATGCATGGATCTATATATGTATGCATGTATGTATATATATTCATGCATGTATGTATATATATCCACGCTTGCATGTATGTATATATGTATGTGTGCATGTATGTGTGTGTGGGACAGCGTGCACATTTATACTCTTTGTCTGTTTTTGTACGTGTGTATATATGTGTATGTGTATGCGCATTAATACTATATCTATGTCTGAGTATGTATGTGTCTAAGCATATTTTATTTGTGTGTGTTTGTGTGTGTGTGCGTGTGTATGTATTGTGTGTGTGTATATGTGTGTATATGCGTGTGTGGGTACGTTTATGTATGCTTAGGTATGCGTGTGAATGTCTGCGAATGTATATACATTTCTACAAAGTTTGTGCAAATCCCATTATTGTATTATGTCAACAAAGGAGTGCGAGCGCGCGCGGATGTGTATATGTGTGTGAACGCACAAATCTACTTATATTATATCTGTAAGTGTTTGCAGCAATAGAATGCTTCTGTGTGTGTGTGTGGTGTGTGTGTGTGTGTGTGTGTGTGTGTGTGTGTGTGTGTGTGTGTGTGTGTGTGTGTGTATGAGTACATTTATGTGTGTGAGCATGCGTGTGAATGTCTACAAATCTATACTAAGCTTGTGTATGTCCGATCGTTATATTATGCCGCTGTGTGTGTGTGTGTGTGTGTGTGTGTGTGGTATGTGTCGTGTGTGTGTGTGTGTGTGTGTGTAGGAGCGTGTGAATTAGTCAGAAAGAGGGAGAGTGAGAGAGAGGGAGGGAAAGAGAAAGGGAGTGAGAAAGAGATCGAGAGAGTAGAGTAAATATTCTCTTTTATTCTTTTATTTCTTTCAGTCATTTGACTGCGGCCATCCTGGAGCACCGCCTTTAGTCGAGCAAATCGACCCCAGGACTTATTCTTTGTAAGCCTAGTACTTGTTCTATCGGTCTATTTTGCCGAACCGCTAGGTTACCGCTAAATGAGAATTTTATTTTATAACTGCGCGTTTATGCATTAAATATAACATTTTATTTAAACTTTGAAACACCCCATAAAATTACGCAAAAAAAAGGGAACACAAAGAATAAGGTTTATTATTTAAGCTAACGTCGATTCTTCCGTATATTTATAATAAAATAAATATATGCAAATTATAAAAATAATTAAAAAAATATATACAGTGCAGTAAAAATAATGAGTCCAGTACTGTTTCTACTTCGCGGACGTTAACCTATCACGGGTGTGTGTGTGTGTGTGTGTGTGTGTGTGGGCGGTTGGAATATAACACCCGCGATAGTCGAGAGATTATGTATGCATGCATGTCTGTATGCATGTATGCATATATGTATGTATGCATGCATATATGTATATATATATATAAGCAATGTTAATTCTCTAAATTAGGTATTAACAGTAACTGCACGATAAAGTGAAGTATATTGCCACTTAAATGTGGCTGACCCCTAGGGGTGGATATATATATATATATATATATATATATATATATATAATCAAACAATAAGCAACACGGATTTCAAAAGTGATTGCAGTACGCACGTTTCATGCTACTTCAATTTATTTAAGTAATGTGAGCATTACCTTAAATGCAATATGAAGAGCAATCTTCAGCTGCACGAAAAATGCAGAAAAAAGACATATTACAAATGTGGCAACATATTAAAACCAAGTGGGAGAGAGCATACATAAAATCCAAATGTGAGGAAGAATATATAAGTCCATCTTGACATAGTAGGGTCTATCAAGCCTTGAATCTATATCTAAACCGTATATATATATATATATATATATATATATATATAATACAAAGAATATATATACATGTATACACACATATATGTACATACTTACATCTACATGTGTATATACATGCATATCAGGGTACAGGACGTTATTGTTCTAACGTCCTGTATCCTGATATGCATGTATATACACATGTAGATGTAAGTATGTACATATATGTGTGTATACATGTATATATATTCTTTGTATTATTACATTATTGAACGCACACGTCCTTTTTTGCAAGTATATATATATATATATATATATATATATATATATATATATATATATATATATACATATTCATGCATACATGTATGTATATACATGCATGTATGTGTGTATATATATTCATGCATGTGTGTATGTATGTATATATGTATGTGTGTATGTATGTATGAATGTATGCATGTGTGCGTGAGCGTGCACATTTATACACTTCGTCTGTTTTTGTCTGTGTGTATATATGTGTATGTGTATGCACATACTGTATCTATGTATATGTGTGTCTACACACACATACTGTATCTAGGTATATGTGCGTGTCTAAACATATTTTGTTTGTGTGAGTGTGCGTGTGCGTGTGTGTGCGTGTGTGTGTGTGCGTGTTGTGTGTTGTATGTGTGCGCGCGCACACACTTATGTCTCTAAGTGACATCAATACAATGCTTCTATTTCTGTGTGTGTGTGTGAGTACGTTTATGTATGTTTGAGTATGCGTGTGAATGTTTGTGAACGTCTATACATTTATACTAAGTTTGTGTACGTCCCATTATTGTATCATGCCAACAAGGGCGTGCGCGTGCGCGTGCATGTGTGTGTGTGAACGCACACACATACTTATATATGTAAGTGTTCGCAGCAATAGAATGTTTGTGTGTGTGTGCGCATGTGTGTGTGTGTGTGTGTGTGTGTGTGTGTGTGTGTGTGTATGAGTAATTTTATGTGTGTGAGTATGCGTGTAAATGTGTGAATGTCTACTAATCTATATTAAGCTTCTGTACGTCCGATCATTATATTATGCCACTATGTGTGTGTGGTGTGCGTTTTGTGTGTGTGTGTGTGTATATGTGTCCGTGTGTGTGCATGAGCGTGTGAATGAGTCAGAGAGAGAGAGACAGAGAGAGGGGGGAGGGAAAGAGAGAGTTGACAGAGAGAGGGAGTGAGAAAAAAAGATAGAGAGAGTACAGTAGATGAGAATTTTATTTTATAACTGCGCGTTTATGCATTAAATATAACATTTTATTTAAACTTTGAAACTCCCCATAAAATAACGCAAAAAAAAGGGAACACAAAGAATCAAAAGAAAAGTTAGAATGAACAAATAAAATAGAAAAGTCAAAGAAAGTAAGAGAGAAAAAAATCAACAGAAAATCCAACTTGTAATGTGGGTGGGAAGTGTCAAAGATAACGCTACTGACACCTCCCACATTTGTTGCCTACTGATCCAGTACGTAACAAACTATCCAGTATATAAGAGACCAAGTTGTGAAAAACCTTCACTCAGGCTGCCTTCCTTGAAGGATCAATACGCGTGATATATGAATTCACGTTTTACAAAAAATCTCACATAATCATAAACACACACCTACACAAAAACATACGCATATCTATATCTATATAGAATCATATATCTATATATATATATATATATATATATAGATATAGATATAGATATATAGGTATATAGATAGAATATTTTCTATCCCAGAAACACTGAAACTTTTAAATAAGAAGGAATAAATAAATAAAGTACAGCAAACATCATGAGTGCTGAATTTAGCCACGGTCTTTTCGGTTGTTTTGACAACTTGGGAATATGCATCGTTACATATTTTGTTCCATGTTACACAGCAGGAAAAAATGCTGAGGCTACTGGAAAATCTTGCGTTCTATATGGCCTTTTTTATACTTGCTTTCCTTGCATTGAAGGTGGAATGACTAGGACAGCCATTAGGGAGCAAAAAGGAATTGCCGTAAGTGTTATATTCATGCTGTCATGTATAAACTATATATATTTTTTGTATTTGTGTTTCAATTTTCAATATATATAATTAAAAAAAAAAAAGAATGGTTCTCAGTATTATCATAAACCTCAGATATCATTTGTAAATTACACACTCACGCGCGTGCACATACACTCACGCGCGTGCACACACACACACACACACACACACACACACTACATATATACATAGGACATATACCGTACCTGCTCATGTATAATTTGCACTGTTTTATACTTAATTTTAATTGAAAATACCGGGGTGAAACTCATTTGCAGAGTAAGTCTCAATAATTTTGGATAAAATTTGACGCTAAATTAGGGATGCGACTTACATACAAATAAATACGCTATATTATATAATGGATCTTCGTCGGTTTCAACGATGGTATTCAGTTGTTCAATCAAGTAAGCTACAATGTAGCGCACAGTGCATTGTTGTGTAAGTGGCTGAAAATGTCACAAACGCAAGTCTCCTTAGCGTAGTTCTCAAGCAGAGCCACCGCAATAGACTACGTGGCAGGTCTAGGCCTTTAAATGAAGATACTATCGGTCTGACGGGCTTCTGCAGAGTTTCCGACTGCCCAATTTCTTTATAAGGCTTCGGTCGACCACAGTCTATTTGCCTAAGATGCTAAGTTGTGGGATCGGATCCAGGGCCTCTTGATTGTCAGACGAATTACTTAAGCACTTGCCTCCCTATATATAAACGCACACGAAGTGTATTTGTTCTAATTTCTGATTCCAACAGGAGCCAACCAGGCCTTTCAGCGTTCTGGGGTGGGGTCGATTAAGTAATTCGTATTCGGATACTGATGTTAAGTCAGTACACACACACACACACACACACACACACACACACACACACACACACACACACACACACAAAGGAGTGTGAATGCGTGGATTTCTTTCTACTATAGGTACAAGGGCTGAAATTTTGGAGGAGGGAGGGGGCTAGTCAACAATATCGATCCCGGTACTTAACTGGTACTAGTTTCATTGACCCCGAAAGAATGACAGGCAAAATCAACTTCGGCGGAATTTGAACTCAGACTTTAAAGACAGACGAAATGCCGCTAAATATTTTGTCCGGCGTGCTAACACTTCCCTCAGCTTACTAACTTTTCTTCCTAAAGATAATAAACTTGTTTTTCAAATGTTCGATCATCGCCAGATCCATATTCCCCATCACTCCACCTCCACTCGAATCCTTTTGAGTTACAATTAAACAATTTGTTTATCAAGTATGAGGCGAAAAAACAATAAAGTAGGTAGAATGTGATCTAACTAAAGAATCGTAGTAAGTTGTTGGTTAACCCGCAATATTACTGGTATCGTTTTCTTTCTAATAAGGTACTTTGTTTTTAACAAGTAACAATTTATGAGGTAGAATTTTAGTTGAAACAAATTAACGTTATGTTTTGAAATGTTGCAGCAGAGCTAACAGACAGTAATAATTGTTATCGGTAAATACGTTGTCATTGTCGCGGACACTCCTTTTGTAGGCGACAGATAAAGATCTTACAATTTGTTTCTGAACGGTCTACTCGCATGATTTATCTATAGTGATTAGATGTTTTATGCTACACATTAGCTCACTCTCTCCACCAAATCTACGTTGCCTGCACAGGTGCACGGTGTGCCACGCATCGGATGTCGAAGTTTTGAGTTCAAATTCCGCAGAGGTCGACTTTGCTTTTCATCATTTCGGAGTCGATAGATTAAGTACCAGTTGCGTACTTGGGTCGATCTAATCGACTGGCCGCTTCCCCCCCCCCCCAAAAAAAAAATTCGGGCCTTGTGCCTACTGTAGAAAAGAAAAGAATAAAATAACCGTGTCATTTATTTATGTGAAGTATGCTATAAGTAAGGCGGCGAGTTGGTAGGAACGTTAGCACGCCGGACGAAATGCTCGACGGTATTTCGTTTGTCTTTGCGTGCTCAGTCCAAATTCCACCGAGGTTGACTTTGCATTTCATCCTTTCGGGGTCGATAAATTAAGTACCAGTTGCGTAACGGGGTCGATCTAATCGACTGCTCCCTCCTCCAAAATTTCGGGCCTTGTGCCTAGAGTAGAAAAGAAGTATGCTATAAATTAATCTATAGCGTGTGTTGTATCATAACTGGATAAAATATACACGAATAATCCTAATAAATAAACAAATAAATTTATATTCATAGAAACTTGACAAACGATAGTTCATGATGCTCTATTCGTAGACATGGAAACATATAAAATACCCGGAAATTGAATAATAAGTATACGCCGCCATCTTGCATTTCTCTCCCAACCACTATTGTCCTCATTGCCTATCTAAGGGCATAATTCCTCTAAACTATTTCAATTCACGAAGCAACTGCTCTGCACTGGTCCTTAATTTAAAATTTGTGCTTGATAATCCATTCTCTTTTCATGGCATAAAGTGAGTTAAATGCGAACATGAGCAACATGGAATTATTTAAAAACTTTTACTTAAGTAGTAATCTCTCCCGTTGACCTATTTCTGTTGAAATGCACCGTCTCTGTTTCAGTTCATTTTGAAAGTAATAACGAATTTAGTAAAATTTAGTAGGTGCAGGAGTGGCTGTGTGGTAAGTAGCTTGCTTACCAGCCACATGGCTCCGGGTTCATTCCCGTTGCATGGCACCTTGGGCATGTGTGCTTCTACTATATAGCATCGGGCCGACCAAAGCCTTGTGAGTAGATTTGGTAGACGGAAACTGAAAGAAGCCCGTCGCATATATGTGTATGTATGCATGTTTGTGTGTCTGTGTTTGTCCCCCCCCCCCCCCCCAATATCACTTGACAACCGATGGTGGTGTGTTTACGTCCCCGTAACTTAGCGGTTCGGCAAAAGAGACCGATAGAATAAGTACTAGGGGTTGATTTGCTCGAGTAAAGGCGGTGTTCCAGCATGGTCGCAGTCAAATGACTGAAACAAGTAAAAGAGTATTATTATTCTGATGTTTGGAACATAAATTAACAAATTAACATAAATTAATTTAGATCACTTTAAAGCAGGAAATTTGTGTCATAAAATCATGGCGGTCTCAGGTGGGTCGGTATGAAAAAGGTTTTAGAGAAAAAAAGATAGCTTCCACTGAGTGTTGACATTGTTATTTTTCTTAAGGGAGATGGAAACGGGAAGAGGGCTGTTCTTGTTCCTGTGGTTGGTATTTTATTGTTAATCCTAGCTCAAATTTGATCAGGCAGAAATACGATGAAAAACTTGACACGTTATTCTTATGTGTTCTTTCCTTTTTATTACATGATGGTGTAAATCTATTAACTCTACGTCAAATCGACCTGATCTATGGACAGAGGCATTCTAACCATAATCATCTCGTCTTTTTGTCTGTCTAGATTGTCGTGTCAATTTATTTTCAAAGATTTTAAGGTGTAATTTTAGAGAAAATTCACTGCTGTTTCTTGCAGGTCTGATAGCTGCAGAGAAGTAAAATCATTGGCTCAAACAGATGTTGTTATTGTTTTATCCTGCTGAGTGAGAAGATCAAATCAATAATTCTCCAACAGTGATCACTCTGTCATATGAAGGATTATCCAATGTTTCCCAAGTTTGTTGTGTGTGATTTGAGGAAGATACAACTACTGTTTTTAACAGATCAAGTGGCTACGTTGAAATGATAAAAGTAGTGGTGGTAGCAGTCATTGTATTATAATTACCCGAACCAGACACACTATCACAATTTCCTCTAATTATTTATTTAACCTTGTATTTTTGCTTAATTAAACGTTCGTATTAACTTTTCAGCACAAAACACAGTTTGTTATCACTGACATTATCACGTGTGTGTGTGTGTGTGTGTGTGTGTGGATATGTGTATGTGTGTGTGTGTGTGTGTGTGTGTGTGTGTGTGTGTGTGTGTGTGTGTGTGTGGATATGTGTGTCTGTGTGTGTCTGTGATTTTACATGCATATATGTATGTGTATATCTGCATATACATTTATAAATATAGACACACACATATATACATACAGGGTGGAGTGAATAAACTGTCGTCTAAATTACGCAAAAATGAAAATAACACTGGCATCTCATTTTAACGTCTAGATTTACCTAAATTACATAAAAATACTTGAAATACTAAAGGGTAAATTTATACAATAAAATCGCCATTGGCTTCAACCACGGTTTCCAGACGACTTCGGAATCTCCTGCAACACCTCTAGACAGTTTCCTTGTTTAAGTTGGTGAATGCTGCCATAATCCTTGCCTTCACTTCATCTTGTGTGTTGCAAGGAGTTTTGTTGGTCTCTCGCCCAACTGTGCACCACATATAATAATCAAAGGTGTTGCAATGTGGGGAGTTAAGTGGCCAGATGTTGGGTGGGGGTGATGTGGTCGCAGAAATTGTCGGAAAGCCATGACTGGGTTCTCCTGCTTGTGTGGCACGGTTCAGAGTCCTGTTGCAAGACATAGTCTTCCAGCTGCCACCCTCTTCACCCAGGGCAGCACTACCTCCTCCAGGTACTTGATGTAGGCCTTCGTGTTGAGTCTGAGGCCGTGTGGGAAGATGAATTGAGGCATAACGTCATCATCATTAGTGATCATTCCAAACACCATGATGTTGACTGGATGTTTGATTTTTATCACACTCAGTGCATCTCCTCAAATTGACACCCAAACACTCTGGAATGTTCGTATTCGAGCCTCCAGCTCGAATAACGAGCAGTACGACATGTCGTCTCCAAATTTCTGGCAGAGTGAATTATGTCATGGTGCTGTTTTTCTCTCAGACGGTGTCCAACTGACCCGACTATACTGTGTAGTCGACAAAATCAAAAGCAGACAATGCGTAAGCGTGTAATGAAAATCTTAATATGGCGACAATTGTCCCTTCCCAGCTTGTAAATATATGTGTGTATGTATTATGTATGTATGTATGTATGTATGTATATATATACATATGGATATATACATATGTATGTATGTATATATATACAAATGGATATATGCTATACAAATGCATGTATATATATATATATATATATATACATATGGATATATGTAAATGCATATATATATATATATATATATATATATATATATATATATATATGCATAGTTTGTAGAATGAACACACGAACTTTGTAGTAGACTGCTTTTTATATTTTATAGAGGCATTCAAAGTCACGTACTCACGAGTTTGATTAGAATTTCAGATATGTATGCATGTATGTATCTATGTATATAGATATATACTAGTGAGTGGAATCAAACTGTTTTGATCCATATATATATACACACACATTTTCCTGTACATGTATATATATATATATATATATATATATATATATATATATATATATATATATATATATATATATATATATATATATATATATATATATATATATATATATATATATATATATGTATGTATATGTTTGAGTGTTTACGTGCACACAAGTATGTGTGTATGTTTGTGTGTGTGTGTGTGTGTGTGTGCATGTGTGCGTGTGTGTGTGCAGTGGTGTGTGTGTGTGTGTGTGTGTGTGTGTGTGTGTAGATGTGATAGGCTTTGCAAACAAAGGGACCACTATATTTTGGAAAGCATGTCATGCCTCAAGTTCCGACTATTCCGAGTTTATTTTTCTCCACTTGTTTACACACAATGTTGTTTTATTATTCTTTCGTAGGATTAGTGGTGTTGTTTAGACCCTGGCCAATTTTTATAAGGCACGCCTATGATTACTACCAATCTAGCAGTATGTGTACCAGGGGATATGGTTTCCAGTATATCCTTTCTTTCTATTAGATAGAAGGGTTTCATTTGAAGGAGATTTCTCTACGACATCGAGCGTAGCAGCTCTCTCATTGGCTCATAGAAGAACGTTGACGTGTGCTGTATTTGAATAAGCCGAGTATCAAGAGATCGAATTATCCTTAGCCTGGAAACCATGTCCGAATATTTGCAACTCCCCTGACAACATATGATAGTTGTAATGGTGGTGGAAGTAGAGGCGATGATGGCAGTCCTTGTGATAATTAATAATGGTGAATGTCGTTGTCTTAGTGTTGGCGGAAGTTCTACATGATGGCGGTGGTGGTAGTGATAATGATGATAGTGATGGTGTTGGTGTACTATTACTGGTAGTGACGATGTTGTTGGTAGAAATGGTTGTGAAGATGATGGTGATGATAGTAGTGGTGGAGATGGCGGCGTGACGATAGCGTGCATGTTTGAGTAGGTTAGTTAGAAATTGGGAAAATATCCATGCTCTTTACAGACCCCATGTCCAGTTTAAACATTTCAAGGTCACTATACGTCTACAGAAAAAAAAACAAACAAACAAAACATGGGTAGAGGAGGGACGGAGGTCTGGTGTTAATACTTGTAACTGTGGGAACCCTGCTAAAACATCTTGGTGGTAGTGTGACGTTAAAGCGGGTGGCAGCTATCACCCAAGAACCTGAATATTTAATCTGACAGATTTCCGTACACCCAGTTACACATATCATGACATTTGGGTGAACTTTATGTTGAAGTGACAAGAAAAGCAAAACACTTTTAGCCAACGTGTCAAACCGTGAAGTCAAAGAAGGAAGAAAGTTCGGAACCATATAGCGACGGTTGGCTTTTATATTTATGCGAGCGCGCGTGTGCTGGTGCATATTGCGTGTGCGAAGGTGCTTGTGTGTATGTGTGTGTGTGTATGCACTCACGTGTTTGTGTGTGTGTGTGTGTGCCGCAATTGTGGCCTGTTCAAGCCGTAACCGTAGAGATGAATTAGTTCCCAAACTGCATTTGTTTCAATGTTTAATAAAAGAATGATAAAGTAGCTCATAAACACATTTAAATTCTACAAAAACTGTGATGTATAAGCAAAAGTGTGGTTATGTGAATAGTATCTTCTTTTGAAAGGGATGGCGGTCATATCATGCAAGTCGTCAAGATATAGTTTTTCGACATGAACCATTGGTAGACAATGCCTTTAATTAACCAATGTGAGTCAACAGGGCATGATTTAAGTTTTGTACAATTACATTGTACACTGAACTAGTGTGATTGATATTTTTCAGATTAGGGATGTTGGAACTTTTGCAATGCTTTAAGCAAAGTTTGAGACAGTTGAACGGCGATTTTTTTTTTTTTTTTTAATGGGTAGTTTTTTGTGTTGTGAGGGAAATGTGTTTCTACGTAATGTTAAGAATAGTTCAAACTCTGGGCTTGCTACTGCTTGAGTTGTAGAAAGGATCATACTAGTTCATGTATCTAAATGTATTGTCCTGTGGAGTTCTAGGTGAAGTATGTGTATGTTAACTTGATCTGAAAGCCACTTCTAGATAGGGTACCATTATAGAACTGAAACATTTTCTGAAAGTTTTTCATTGGAAGATAGCTGTGAGAACTTAAGGCTACGTCATGCTTCAAACTAAGTTTGAGTGCAAACGAATGTAATGTAAGGATTCGTTTGTCTTAAGGATTCGTTTGTCTTAAGGATTCGTTTGTCTTAAGGATTCGTTTGTCTTAAGGATTCGTTTGTCTTAAGGATTCGTTGGGTAGAATAAGGAATATAGTTCTAGGTGGATGGCTGCCCAGAATATTAGCATGAATAAGACTGGTGTCCAAGGTGATGAGTAATTCAAGATTATTTAACAACAATTGTATTATTTCTGAAGCTTTGTTGTTTTCGCACTAAAGTTGTTCAGCATCAACAACCGTCATTTTGATATAATTCTCTACCGACGCGTTTGAAATAAATTCTAAGGTGGCGGAGCAGGTATTGGCCAATGAGGTCACTGAATGCACTGAATTATATATCTCTACACTGTGATAGAAGTGGGAGATAGAACTTTTATGTATCCAGATAGATTCGTCATAGCAGGCCAATGTTTTTAGTAAATGGTATATGTATGTCTGCAACGGAAATTGTAATTGTTCTGATTAATTAAATGCTTTGATGATTAGCGGTTTCGTGATAGTCGTTTAGTAGTTCTTGATGTTGGGCCGGAAGAATCTAATGATATCCTTATTAGGCATAGACTTAAACCATTTTATGCCTTCAAGTGAATTCTTCTACAGGTGCAGAGGTAATAATAGACGTACAAACCCTATGGAATCGAAAAGAAATTTATGTAGACAGAAATATGCTCACGCTCAAACATAAGCACTTAATAATTTTAAAAGCTTAAACATTTTCCCCATAAGCACACATTACATAAGATTTAAGCTATATAGCTCTTCTCAAATTAATGATTTATTCTTTCCTATAGAATGATGATGATAATGATGATGATGATATGATGATGATGATGATGGTAGCAATATTAATTAGCACTAACTAATCCAATGCCCATCATCACTCACTACATTCTGCTCAAAGTACTCAAGGTGACTCAAGGGCAGTGAGGGTCGTTCCCACACGTTACTCTCGGTCCATGACTCACCTTGTAACTACTGCCCATTGTAAGATTACAAAACGTCTTTGTATGATTATAAAATATGTATATATGTATGTATACCTACATCATGAATGTATGGGTGTATGTATACATACATACATACATTATGTATGTATAAATGTATGAATGACTATAAAATATGTATTATGTATATATACATACATTATATATGTATGTTTGTAGGTAGGTAGGTAGATTAAAAATATTTATGTGCGAATGTATATATGTATGTGTATGTCTATATGTAAATATCTGTGCAAAAGTATATATATACACGCATACATGTAGTCATTTGTATGAGTGTGCGTATGTATGCATGTATGCATCTATGTATATATGTATGTATGTATGTATGTATGTATGTATGTATGAATTACCCGGTGTGTGCATGCGCGTGTAATCATCTCTACCGGTTAAACATGTTGCATCAATTTGGGGCCAAAATATAGCTTGGTCATTCAATAGAAATAATATGATTATCGATGAATTATGTACTAATGGTATTATGGAAGTTCACAGTAACCGAAACTATCAATAACAGCAACAACAGCAACAACAATACTAAAAATGATAATAAAAGTTATCAATAACAATGATAATAATAATAATAATAATAATAATAATAATAATAATAATAATAATAATAATAATAATAGCGTGTTGTACACAGTGCTCAGGTGCAGTATAACTCATCGGAATTATAGTTATCGATAGCCATAATCAAATATTGATATTCATGAACTTGTACATCTACTTGTTTTTGGTTTTTCTTGTATTATAATTCAAAGACTCGCCGCTCCCAGATGGTTTGAAGCTTTATCTGTTGGTTCAAGGTGTAACTTGTGTTTATCTTATGTATTTAGATCTCTTTAGTCTCATGCTAGTAGGCATATGTAGACTGCATGTAGCAATGATTGAATTACATTTGTTTTTGTTTTTGATTTTAAAAGAAGAGAAATGGTAGTTGGGATAATAATAACTTCTATTAAGGTTTACTTGTGGTCTACGTGTATTGAAATGAAGTGAATCGATGATTTAAGTTACAGCATTGACTCGAACCCGGACTGCAGAATAACAAAAAGTCATTCAGGAAAGATTAATAATCTCCTTTAACGAATTCGCTTAATTTTCTTGAAATTGGAACCAAATTCTTCCTCAAATAACTTTACAGTGTCTTATGAGTGGGAAAGATGGCACGAATAGTGTCAGCTTTAAGGCTTTCCGTGTGAATATGAAAATACCGGGTGTTCGTGAATTCCAAAGTTCATAGGTATGTTCTATCGCGATTGACATAGGAATGAATTATTCTTTCTAATTTTGGCATAAGACCAGAAATTTTGAGAGAAGTGGGCAAGTCGATTACATTATCCCTAGTGCTCAATTGTTATTTATAATATCGATCTTCAAGAAATGAGAGGCAAAGTCGATCTTTCCGAAATTTGAACTCAGAACTCAGAGCTGAAAGAGATGCCGCTGAGCATTTTATCCAAAGCAGGAACAATTCTGCCAGGTCGTTGCCTTCTTGGAACTTAATAATGGTTTCAAATGTTGGCCCAAGAACAACAGATTTTGAGGGTAGCGCGAAGTCGATTACATCGACTTCAGTACTTACCTGGTACTTATTTTATCGACCCCGAAGGATGAAAGCAAAGTCGGCCTCGGCGTATTTTAAGCTCAGAACGTGAAGACGGACGAAATACTGCTAAGTATATTTTCCTGTCAGCTCGCCGCCTTTCCTGTGACTAAATTATAATAATAATTTCTTTTGCCTAACCAATTCAGGAGACTTTACGCCACGCTCAAGTAGAAGCTAAATACCGTATTATAAAAAGGATGTCATTTTCGATAAGGTAGTTGTCGAAGAAAAGTAAAGACACGGTAGTTACGACTGGAGCACAGTTGATTCGAGGCCTGCTAATTAAAATGAGGAAACAACTTTTCCATTGGGATACTGTTTAGTTGGTGGAAACTAACGTGATCTATGCCAGCAAAAAATAATGAAAATGGTTAAAACGACAACATAAATTTTATTTGGGTGGGATAAAAAGTTTAAAGCAATTCTGTAGGGCATGCGCACAGTTGTTGCCCTATTATATAGACCTTTTCTACGTTTTTTCTAACGTGTTTCACAAAGTGCCTCTTGTATAATTAATCTTATCTAATAATGTGGCTTTGTATCAATATAATGTAATGTTTTGTACTGTATCGCTGAAGATCTGTGTGCTGTTTATAGTTGTATAAAGATGGTGGATGGAATTATATCCAAATAGACACATTCATTTATTCGCACATTCCATACATTTTTGAGTTCCACTCTTCCATCAAGTCTATATAGTATACCATACTTTCTTCTCTTTTCATGGCGTACATAATCTGCTCAATCCCTATCTAACGATAATCTTACTTTCCCATCAAAATACAGTTAGAATATACAATAAATACTCACTCACTCACTCACTCATTCACTCATTCACTCACTCACTCACTCACTCACTCACTCACTCACTCACTCACTCACTCACTCACCCACTCACTTAATCACCCACTTACTCATTCACTCACTCACTCATTCACTCACTCAATCACCCACTCAATCACTCACTCACTCATTCACTCACTCACTCATTCACTCACTCACTCACTCATTCACTCACTCATTCACTCACTCACTCACTCAATCACTCACTCACTCACTCACTCACTCACTCACTCATTCACTCACTCAATCACCCACTCAATCACTCACTCACTCATTCACTCACTCACTCATTCACTCACTCACTCACTCATTCACTCACTCATTCACTCACTCATTCACTCACTCACTCACTCAATCACTCACTCACTCACTCACTCACTCACTCACTCATTCACTCACTCATTCACTCACTCACTCACTCACTCAATCACTCACTCACTCACTCACTCACTCATCATTCGCATTAGTGCATTCACACACAGACTAGGATGCTTATACCTACAGTGCCATAATCAACAACAGGATTAACTATTTTACGCTTAAAGCCACGATTTAGGCGTTGCAGATATCTACAGGAAATAGGGATAGACGTAGCATAGATATCGCTTGGTTTGATAAAGAAAAATGTTGCAGAGAGGTGTAGCTGTCATGGTTGTTATTAATTAAGATCAGGTCAATTGTAGAATAGACAGACTTATTATCAAAGGTGTCCCGGTCGTGGCCATGTCGTCTTTTATTTAGGCATAGTATATCTAGGACTCTAAGATCGAAACAAGAACCTTAGTATGTAAACGTGCATGTATGCTTCAAGTTGTAGACCATAATTTTAAATCTAGGTGACTGAAAGTTTGTATAAAGGAACATCTTTAAAAGAAAAAAAAAAACGGTCAAAGGTTAGCTGCTAGCTTAATATGTTATAAATCTATGCTTTTCTAAAATTAAATAGTTATTTTCATCAACCTGAAATTCGTCCCTGATACTAAGATGTTCCCACGGTAGTTGCTAACTTGTTGAATGATGGTAAGAAAGAAAGACAATATAACAAAGAAAGAATCCTAGATATAATATATTGTTATTTACCATTTTCTCATCAGTGACTGAACAGGTTTCTGATTAAAGCATTTAAGCCTTGCAGTTCGTATTTGTAGGGTAGTACACTTGAGGTAAATTTGCTTGCAATTTCCAGTGGATTGATTGACCACGAGCAGGTTCCCATTCATCCTTTCGGGGGTCGATAAATTAAGTACCAGTTACGCACTGGGGTCGCTGTAATCGACTTAATTCCTTTGTCTGTCCTTGTTTGGCCCCTCCATGTTTAGCCCCTTGTGGGCAAAAAAAAAAAAAAAAAAGAAACGTTAGCACGCTGGGCGAAATGCTTAGCGGTATTTCGTCTGCCGCTACGTTCTGAGTTCAAATTCCGCCGAGGTCGACTTTGCCTTTCATCCTTTCGGGGTCGAATAAATTAAGTACCAGTTGTGTACTGGGGTCAATCTAATCGACTGCCCCCTCTCCCAAAAAACATTTCGGGTTTTGTGCCTACAGTAGAAAAGAATAATGAATACGCGGGAACGTGTGTGCGTGTGTTTTCTTAACGAAACACTTTCAAACTTGGGACACTGGTAGAATGTGTCATATAAAACATCTTTTACTCTTCGTGTTATTGAGAAAATTTTATCTTTTTAAAGTTATTTTGTGTTAAAATTGTATTTCGGTAATTTCAACCAATCACTGACGTCTATTGAGGTGAAAACAATTACTGCTATGAATAGTCAACAAAACGTTGTGCGGTGTAATGGGATCTTTTCCCTTGAATAAAATTTTTGCCAATACTCATAACCCTAACCCTAACCCTAACCCTAAAACCCGAACCCTAACCCTAACCCTAAAACCCGAACCCCAACCCTAAAACCAGTACAAACGCACGAACGATGTCATAAATAACAGTACCGCCGATAGTTGTTGTTGACAAACAACGGCACTAATTTTATTCAAGAGAAAAGATCCCATTACACCGCACAACGTTTTGTTGACAATCCATAGCAGTAATTGTTTTCACCTCAATAGACGTCAGTGATTGGTTGAAATTACCGAAATACGACAATTTTTTTTTACATGAAATAACTTCGAATACAAAATTTTTTATCTGTTCTATAACACAAAATATACAGGTATACGAAGTTTGAAAGTGTTTCGGTAGAAAACATACTAAACAAAACATAAATAAAAAATGGCGCCCGCCAAATCAGAAAGATCCTAGAATTGATTTTCTTACAAATAAAAATCAGTTACGATAGTGTAGGCCTGAATAGGCATCATCGGAATAAAGCCAAAAAACAGACAAAACACAAAAACGCTTATCAGGTTAGGCTTGTCAAATTAACCTGTTCAGAGCTAAGGTGGGGCTCAATAACAGCATTATATTCAATATTTTGTGTGTGTGCGCTTGTATAGGTTAGCTCAATAGCAGCATTATCTTTCATTATATATTTGTGAAAAGGGCAGATGTTGTCTCACGTGCAGTTGTGCAGGCAAAAGTGTTAGTAAATATGGTCAGATTGACCTGAAAATTGACACACCTATGTTGAAAGTGGTGGGTGAGTTTGCATGGCAACTTTGAGTATGCTCAATTGAAAGGTGTGGCCTTTAAGGCAAAATTCCTCTTCTTTAAAATGTGGCCCGAGTAGACCCGAATGAAATCGGGTTATAATACCAGTATTCAATATTTTTTGTGTGTATGTATGTGTGTGTGTGTGTGTGTGTGCGTATGTGTGTATGCTTATATGTACATATGTACGTATATGTATATATACAGGGTGTCCACAAAGTCTGGGTACATTGAGTAAATAAAATTATAACATAAACAATTAAATATAAAAAATAATAATTTCTCAAAGTATGTGTTAATCCCCACGTGGGTAGGAGTGGCTGTGTGGTAAGTAGCTTGCTTACCAACCAAATGGTTCCGGGTTCAGTCCCACTGCGTGGCACCTTGGGCAAGTGTCTACCAAATCCGTCTCACAAGGCTTTGGTCGGCCCGAGGTTATAGTAGAAGACATTTGACCAAGATGCCACGCAGTGGGACTGAACCCGGAACCATGTGGTTGGTAAGCAAGCTACTTACCACACAGCCGTTACTTTTTGTCTTATTGACCCTAGGTAGACAAATTCAACCTCAATGATTTTTGAACTCAGAATTTAAAGGATCGTAACACTAAATACTGCAAAGTGTTCAATCGCTGACTCTATCGATTTTATCAATAAGTCTCCATAACATTAATTTCTGTCATGTTAAATTCTGTTTGGGCCATTCGACCCATTTACGTGTAAATTGCTTGGGAACTAGAACAATAAAAAATAAGTCTCTTAAATAGAATTGATTTTCTTACAACTAAAAGGTAGGTACCATACTGTATGTCTGAATAAGCATCATTGGAATAAATATAAAAAAACCAAAAACGTTTTTCAGGTTACGATATATGGGTTAGCCTCTTCAGAGCGAAGGAGCTCAATGACAGCATCATATTCAATATTTTGTGTGTGCGTGGACGTGTGTGTGTATGCTTATTTGTGCATATATACGTATATATATATATATATATATATATATATATATATATATATATATATATATATATATATATATAATTCTTTATATTGAACACTCAATATTTCATATATTCAATAAGACATTCAATACTTCATGTCATTGTACCATCTATTTTTATATTATATATTATGTATTCCATATTCTATATCCCACATTAATTTTACAAGAATATAAATAAAACATAAAAAACAGAGTTGGAACTCTTTTAAATAAAATATTATATTCCTCCATACACGATCATACAAAACCCTTTTTTGTATTTATTTTTACTCACACACACACTATATATATATATATATATATATATATATATATATATATATATATATACATACATACATGGAAATTTACGTATGTATGTGTGTGTGTGTGTGTATTTGTTCCAAATTTGTATGAATGTGTATAGAATAATATATCAGTTGAATGAAGTTAAAATATGGTCTGGTTTCCACGTTTTTTATTATGGTATTTTAACATTAAAAAAGTATTTTATAATGATCATAAAGTTTAATTAGCGCTTTCATACGTTCGTAGTAATCATCAGATTTCAAAATGTATTTAACTGAAAATTGAGTTCTTGACAACTGTAGTACCTCTTAGAACGCCCCAACAAGCTGAATTTTTGGAATACTGTTTTGACTAATCCGCATGCAGCTTAAACGTCATGGTTTGTAATTTGTTTATATTCATATGCTAAAGATATTTTTAAATCCGCATCATTAACTGGTTGTTATGTTATCGTTATTTCCGTTCAGAACAGGTTTGAACATTTTAATAAAACCGTATTATATAAAGCTAGATGTGAAACCACGTGATTGTAAAGCGAGCTTCTTAATCACACAGCCATGCTTGTGTCTAGAAATATTGGTTTTAAATTCTGACACAAGGCCAGAAATTTCAGGGAAGCGGGTAGGTTGATTACATCGACCCCAGTGTTCAACTGGTACTTTAATCGACCCTAAAAGGATGAAGGGAAAAGTCAGCGTCGGCGGAATTTGAACTCAGAACGTAAAGACGGATAAAATTCCGCTGAACATTTTGTCCGGCGTGCTAACGATTCAGCCAGCTCACCGCCTTTGTGTCAATAAACATTAATTTGGTTCTTTTCATACCTAGTCAAAGAAATTCATATTAAGTGGTAATATCAAATAAAGAATGGCTGTTACTAAAAATGCATAGGACCCACTGAAACTTTGATTTTGAAAATCCCAATCTAATAATTTTATTGAAAAAAAAAAGCAGTCATACATCGGGGTCGATGTAATCGACTAGCCAACTTCCACAAAATTTCAGGCCTTGTGGCTATTGCAGAAATATAGATTCTTTTATGCTCTAGGTTCAAGGCCCGAAATTTTTGGGGAGGGGCCAGTCAATTAGATCGACCCCAGTACGCAACTGGTACTTAATTTATCGACCCCGAAAGGATGAAAGGCAAAGTCGACTTCAGCGGAGCAGAAACTCGTGTAGCGTCATTACCAAAGAATGTTCAATTTAAATTTACCGTTTCTTTAATACTGGGTTGGTGCATAATTATTGCGGCTTTTTTGAAACAAATTTTATTCAACAAAAACACTAACAACATGTAACAAAAATATCTTTAAAGGATTATTCCGGAGCATATTCACACTCTACTTCAATTACTGCTTCTCATTTGCTTGGCAGACGGCCAGACCGTCATTTAAATATATTTTTGTTAAATATAATTATTGTTTTTGTTGAATAAAATTTGTTGAAAAAAAGGCCGCAATAATTATGCAGCAACCCAATAGTCTTACCCAATATGTCATCTAATAATGTTTAGTTATCTCTAGAGATCTCTTTAGGCAAACGAATGCAACTAAATTATAGTCATTTCAGTTCTTTGAAGGTCACTGTCATTAGAACAATAGCGATTAAGTGAGCTGACTGTTGATATTTGCGAAGAGTTGTATTATTAGCTGAAAGTTTTTTTTTTTGTTCCTATCGATTTATCTTTGAAATGTCTCTTATCTATATCGCTGTCCATATTTCTGATGATTTTAAGCATGCATTTCGTTAATGATTACTGGTCTTTCGACGAGAAATTAACCGGTTATTACGTTACCGAAAACTAGGTCTTCGAATTCACTTGTGCAACATATAACATATGTTAATATGTCAAGACTAACGTAAGGCACCGAGCTGGCGGAATCGTCGCATAAATTAGTCGTCCTTGTTGCCATGGCTAAGAGCAGTTTTGTAACGTCATTGCAAATATTTGTTGCCATAAAGAAAACAGTTATCTAAAACTGGATGACATTTATGAATCACCCAGCAGACAGATTGGGTGGGTAATATTTAAGTTATTCGAGGTTGATTAATGGGATATAATAGAAGTATTTGGAAAAAAGAAAACTAGCGATAAATGTTATGTATATTATATAGGCATGAGTAATACAATACATGCATACTGACATTTTTCCACAAGTGCACAAGCATGACGTGCAGTTCGTAACTATGAGGTCTCAAGTACAATTCAGTTGCACAGCACTTTAAGTTAGTACCCTCTAAAGGAGGTTCGGCCGAATGAAACAGAGTAGCGTAAATTGTGGATAGCCCAATGGGTGGACCGACTCAACGGAACAGCTTTGTCACTGTCACGCTGAGTCTGTCCGATGATAGGCACAGGAGTGGCTGTGTGGTAAGTAGCTTGCTTACCAGCCACATGGTTCTGGGTTCAGTCCTACTGCGTGGCATCTTGGGCAAGTGTCTTCTACTATAGCCTCGGGCCGACAAAAACCGTGTGAGTGGATTTGGTAGACGGAAACTGAAAGAAGCCCGTCGTATATATGTATATTTATATATGTATGTGTGTGCATGTTTGTCCCCCCCCCCCACAACTTCGCTTGACAACCGATGCTGGTGTGTTTACGTCCCCGCAACTTAGCAATTCGGCAAAAGAGACCGATAGAATAAGTACTAGGCTTACAAAGAATAAGTCGTGGGGTCGATTTGCTCGACTAAAGGCGGTGCTCCAGCATGGCCGCAGTCAAATGACTGAAACAAGTAAAGGGGTAAAGGAGTAGTGAATCGCTAATACTGACTCTGAAGAAGTAGTTTTCATTGACTGAACAACTGGACGAACATCGTAGAAAACGACAGAGGATCAATTTACTTTTATTGTTCCCTGACCAAATATATATTCTGAGTAGAGCATAGTTGATCAAGATCCTTCAGTGCATACTCATTTCTGAAAGACACCACATCTAATATGTAATTTTTTTCAGTGTTTCTAGCGTTCAGGCAAACAAATTTGGCATGAATCGTGTTATAGCAAAATAATGAAGGTCACTGGTATATTGTATACGGAAAGCTCAGAGGACAATATTTTATTTGAGAGTAATATTCCCTGGTTGTTCAGTCTTTGTTACAAGTCTCATCGTAGAATATTTTTCGTCCACTCTATTAATCTGTATTGTACGGAAATCGTTGCGATCTCCTGTTGACAGCTGGTGAAGAGAGTACTTCGCAGTGCAAGTGAATGTATAGTAATACTAATAATAATAATAATAATAATAATAATGATGACAGTAATAATAATATCAAGAGGAATATAAAGGAAATCGGAATAGGCTGTCCACTAGAACTGTTCTAAAACGGCTGGATTCATCAGGAAAGTATTAAATACTGGAAAAGAACAGATAGTATGGTACCGTAGGCTGTAGGTAGCAAGCGCACTACGCATGCAAGACTCTAGGAGTTCCAATTAAACCAGAGTTATAATAATAATAATAATAATAATAATAATAATAATAATAATAATCATAATAATAATAATAAGGTGCTTGGTACCAACATACAGTGGAAAAAGTAATGGACGAAAAGGGGATGGCAAAAATCCTCTGGGACTTTTACTTCCAGATAGACAAGGTGTTAGAGCACCGAAGGCCGGTTGTAGTAACCTTTAGGAGGGACAAACAAGAGTGCCTAATATTCGACGTGGAAGTGCCAGGAGATCAACGTATTATAATGAAAGAAAGCGAAAAGATTGATAAATATGGAAACCTGAGATTTGAGATCGCTAAGTTGTGAAAGCTACGAGAGTCAAACATAAAGGTTGTCCCTATTGTCATCGGAGCATTGGGTTCAAAACCACCCAACCTGAAGAAACATCTGGAAACTTTAGAAAACCGCATAGATACCTTCATCTCTAGCAGCATTTTAGTGTCATCTGTTTAGTTGTCGAATGCTGCCGATTATATACTTTTGTTCACGTGTAACATTATGATGCAGGAGATTTCGATGTCGTCTTGAGGCCGTAGTTGAAACCAATGGCGATTTTATTGAAAAAATTTACTCTTTTGTATTTCAAGATATTTTTATTACATTTTGTAAATCTATCAGTTAAAACGAGATGTCAGTGATAAGTGGGCTATTATAGTATTCATGAGAAGAGATAGTTAGACAGAGAAAGAGAGAGAGGGAGAGAGAGAGAGAGAGAGAGAGAGAGAGAGAGAGAGAGAGAGGGGGAGAGAGAAAGAAAGAAAGAGAGCGAAAGAGAGAGAGAGAAATCAGCTATCCTAACGAGGTTGTTATTTTTGTATTAAATTTTGCTCTCCGCAGCTGAGCTTTAGCATTATAACCCAATAAGCATCTGATGTAAATGCTGTTAACACATATTTGAGGCATCTTCCTTGTGTAGGAAACATAATGTCTAAATCAACCACTGATATTGAAATTTCCGTATAACATTGAACAGCTTCCGATTTTTTCATTCATTTTTTTTCATCAATTCAGATAAGCAAATTTAGATGTCAAAATTGGCATTAAAACGTATTATCAATTAAGTGATATACTTGTTAGGCTGAAACGTTTGATGTCTATGTTTTCTATCTTCTCTGTAGCTATTAAATTTTCCTGCTTTCTCATTAATTAAGGAGTCAGTCGTACGTGACGTTCTCGCCTCGCATAAAGTACTTGTAATTCTCACATCGATATATTAGCAATATTTATTTCTTTGTTGCCCTCAGGGGGCTAAACATAGAGGGAACAAACAAGGACAGACAAAGGGTTTCAGTCGATGTAATCAACCCCAGTGCGTAACTGGTACTTATTTAATCGACCCCTAAAGGATGAAAGGCAAAGTCGACCTCGGCGGAGTTTGAACTCAGAACGTAACGCTAGACGAAATACCGCTAAGCATTTCACCCAGCGTGCTAACGATTCAGCCGCCCTAAATATTAGCAATATCAACAAATCTTTTAGGTTTAGAACCATCTTTATCCTGCCTCCCACTCCCCCACAAAAGAAACACTTTATGACTCACCAATTACCATACCACCATAATACTGGTGAATGCCATTCACTTGCATTTTAGTATTGTCAATATTTTTGTCAATACAGCTTCAATTCATTAGTAAAGACGAGTTGAAATATTCTTCAAGATTGAAGATATCCATTTCTCCAGACACAACACTCGTGGGCAGGTATGATAACAGGTAAACAACAGACTAAGGTAACAAGAGCGACAAGTTATCGCCCTATACAGTGTCTATTTGATAACATAGACTGATGGGTTTGAGTAGCTGGTTATCATATCTGATCAAGTGGTGTATAAACTCGTGGTTAGGTTTTAAAAAGCAGCTATTAGTAATTGTGGTGATGTGGCTTATTGTTAAGCTTTGATAATATTTCGATGTGACATACCATTAAGTATGCTTATACAAATACACTCACACACACACACACACACACACACACACACACACACACACACGTATATATATATATATATATATATATATATATATATATATATATATATATATATATATATATATATATGTCTCCTACTATTGCCTCGGGTCGACCAAAGCCTGTGAGTGGATTTGGTAGACGGAAACTGAAAGAAGCTCGTCGTATATATATATGTATGTATGTATGTATGTATGTATGCATTTGTGTGTCTGTGTTTGTACCTTCGCCATAGCTTGACAAACGATGCTGATGTGTTTACGTCCCCGTAACTTAGCAGTTCGGCAAAAGGCACCGATAGTATAAGTACTAGGCTTACAAAGAATAAGTCCTGACATCGATTTGTTCGACTAAAGGCAATACTTCAGCATGACCGCAGTCAAATGACTGAAACAAATAACAGAATAAAAGAACACACACACACACACACACACACACACACACACACACACACACACACACACACACACACACACACACACACACACACACACACACATTAGGAATTATGTATTCTCTTCTTCGTATTCTGTATATTTTATGCTCTATGTAAATACATTTCCATGAATATATGCAGATATATGTCTATGTGTATCTCTCTCTGTTTAGGTATATATGCGGAACCTAATTGTATTTATCTGCACCACTTATCTCACCTCTCTCTCTCTCTCTCTCACTATATATATATATATATATATATATATATATATATATATATATATATATATATATATTTTTAATATTTATAAATAGGCCTATGTATGCATAACACAAACGTGTATATTGTTTTAAAGATATGAAGAAAAATTAGAACTTTCAGTATCAGTGTATATAATACATATATTTATGATACAATTAAACTATTCATGGTATACTGATAGTTTTTATGGAGTTGTATAATTGCTGTTTGTCAGCACGTCGTCTTTTTATTTACGACCCAAATCTATTTAACGGAACATAAACCATACAATTTTGCACCTCCAGCTTCTATTGCAAACATAATTTTTATGTATTTGATTTCATCTTTGAAATTGTTAGCTTCTGGAGTTGTATTATCTATTTTGTTTTATTTTTACCTGGACAATCTTCTACTTGTATTATTTATCACTGGATAGTAGCATCAGACTTTGTGCATGCTAGTTAGGATTTCATTTGACTCCCTATAAAGTTTATAAAGATTCATTTTTAAGTTTAGGTGGGAGTCTAAGGATAATATTGAAGTAGATTTGGTCGTGATAGTTACTTTTAGTCCAGGGTTATTAAGCGTCTTTCCCGAATCTCTCAAGTGTACTTCTGTTCATGTCTTTAGAAATTGCTAGACCGTCGTCTCTGTAAAAGTTAGTTTTTGCAATTTTTTGTGAGCTCATCAAAAATCGATAAGGCAGCATGGTTCTGCGCTGTGTGTGCACCTTCGCCTCGCTAAAATGAACTACGATCTTCGAGTTTGATTTTTAAAAATCTAAATAGATTTATTATTAAAATTTAGAACCTTTCTTGTGTGTAGTATAATATCTGTTTCTTCTTTTTCAATAATGGGAAGTTCCTAGAGAATTTGTGGGCGTATTGGAGAGGAATCTGTTGTCTCTGATATTATCACACCAGTTAAATACTGCGTGAATACTTTTCCATTGCTGGAGGTTTGTCATCTTCCTCATATTATCTTTGATTTTGCTACGTTTGATTTACCAGGATTTATAGAGTTAGATGTAAAATTTTCATAATGATTTCTTAATATGATAAGCACTTTTCAGGTAGTGTTACTATTTTATCGTCTGCTTCCAGTTTTGTTTCTATTTTATCTTCATGTTAATGATACTGTAAGTGTGAATTGGTCTTTTTGTAATTTTAGGTAATATTATTTATTAGCAGAGGTTTGTGAAAGTCAATATCGAATTCTAAGAGGTTTTAGTCATTTCTGAAATATGAACGTGTTTTAGAGATTTAAATTTGTTTTGAAAAGTGTTAGTTTTATTATTTTGTGATAGAAGAAGATACTTGCCCAAAGCTACGCGTAGGGATCGAACTCGGAAGCAAGTGAACCTCTCAAACCATGCAGTTTAGCCTGTGATTTCAAAGTATCATTGTATACTGCAAGATTTTGTGACTAATGCGAAGTTATTAAATAGGTTATATTGAAAACGAAAACGATGGCAATAACAAAACAAAACCAAAAGCAAACAAAATAACAAAGACTGAGTTGAGTCGCAGAGAATACACAGTGATTACACAAGTAAAGATTATTCTCTTGTGGTTTAATCTATACTATTTCTATTGTCACAAGCGCACGTATATATCACATAACTGTATGTATTAATTGTATGTATTTCATCCATGTATACTAGTTTATATATTTGCTTCAAAACAACTAAACGGCAACTGTTTTTTTTTTCCTTTTAACCATTTCAGGGCTCATTGATCGGTGATATTTTTCTACATCTTTGCTGTACCCTATGTGCTCTTTCTCAAGAAGCTATGGTGAGTATTCTTTTCTTTTAGACATTGCTTTACAAATTATAAAAGTATATATTTATCCATGGTGCATTTAAATTGTAGATCTACCAAATGACTCAAAGGAAATTAAAAATAAAACGGATCAAGTGTATATTACTAACCCCGTAATAGATTACCGTTAGAGCTGCTTCTTATGTGCATCCGCCACGTTCCTCTTGGTACATTAATCGAAAGAAATAGTTGATCAATTATTAATTAAAACTAAAACAGAATTAGCACTAAAGGAAAATTTTCCATCTATATATTTATGTTATTGTTCGAAAATATTTCACACTATTATAACAAAATGGTGGATCGCCATTATTCGAAGATGAAGATTCAGTTGTTTAATTAACTGAATTACCCGCTCCTGAATTAATACGTATGTTGCTGAGTATTCTACAAACATCCCATTAAGGTAATCGTGGACAGAATCAGTGAATTACAGTACATTCCACCCGGCAGTTGCAGTCTGCTTCATTTCAGTCTCTTGTTATACTGATCGTGTCTACCTTATACACTATCGTCAGGTACACAACTGCTTAACATGAGTGGAATGTTCTTTTCATTTCTCTCTTTCATTTTTTTAAACCTGAGAGATTCATAAATCGATTAAGGGATCTGCGGAAGATCCCCCGTTCGTTGAAAACACTGTTTTGATTTCTGGTGACTTTAAGTAAATGCTTGAGACACAAGAACATTCCACTCATATTAAGGAACTGCATTCCTACTTTTGCCTACCTCCTGTATATTATAGAACACATGCACACAAACACACACATACATATATTATATAATATGACATTTGTCGAAGATGCTGTATCCCACAGCCTCATGGTTACAATGTCAACTTCTTAACCATTAGGTCACAGTGAACATACTATGATCATGTGCATCTACATGAAAATATCTTTATTGCATTAATTTTCAGTTATGACCTGTAGTTTATTGAATTCATAAATAGATAAGTAGAGGAGGTCTTTGACATTCTTTAACCGTTATTCATTATCGATTGATTTACTTGATATTTCCTGAATGGAGGTATCTATCATTGAAAGACCGAACTCTCTTTATTTCTCGATGAGACTAGTATATTTCCTTATACATGAGTTGTGGTGATGAACATTACAAGCTAACAAACTGGTGCAACAACTTCTTCCCGTTCTTCTGTTTATCCCCTAGAATTAGGTTAACTAAAGCAATCTGGTGGGACACCATTCAGTGTCAAAGACAAGCTAGAAGCCACTGACAGTACGACTGATTATGTTACCACCTACATATTTAGCCGTCCGTGCTTTTTGTGAAGTTAGCATTTGACAAAATAACTTCTCTCATGTAGGTGTAAAGAGAAGATATGATAATATTCTTCTGAAACACATTATCTCACAATCTGGTTAAACAACTACAGATTAGTAACTTTTCTTTCCTGTTTGTGAAAACAAACGGTCGCCAATCAATACACATACACATATATGTATACGTATCTCTGCTTGTCTCTGTCTGTCAGTCTGCCTGACTGTCTCTGTCTCTGTTTATCTGTCTCTTTCTCTTCTTTCTATATATATATATATATATATATATATATATATATATATATATGGGAGAATATACATATAATAACAACAGACGAGGACAGGTGGTGTAAATAACAAAAGGATATATTAGTATGACGCTCGGGAATACGGAAAGTCTTTGACGTTTCGAGCTACGCTCTTCAACAGAAAGAATACGGAGACAAGGAGAAAAACACGGAGAAAAAAAATTGAATAGTGTTCAGTCAACGGTATATATATATATATATATATATATATATATATATATATATATATATATATATATATATATATATATAAATATATATATATATATGTATGTATATATATATGTATATATATATGCATCGTGTGTGTGTATGTATATATAAATATGTATATATATATATTGTAGGTACGCTGGCCCCTTGATAAAATCATCGAAGTGATTTAGCCTTAATTTTATAATATATATGTGTATGTGTGTGTCTGTGTGTGAGAGTGAGTGAGTGTGTCTGTGTGTGTGTCTGTGTGTATGCATGTATATTGCTTGTCAATAAATTCGTTCTCTATACATCCGAAAAATAAATAATTTACAAAGATTACGTCTATTACACTTAATGTATCCCTACTACCCGACATTCATGGTTAATTAATGCACTCTAGCGACCTCGAGTTGTGTATGTAATTATCCAAGTCTGGCTCCGGAGAAAAACTGCCTGAATAAATAGTGTCGTCAGACATCAGAGTAACTGTAAAAGAATTAATTCAAATATATAATCTAGACAAAGGCGGCGAGCTGGCACAATCGTAAGCACGTTGGTCAAAACGCTTAGCGGCATTCAGCTTCTTACGTTCTAGGCTCGAATCCTGCTGAGGTCAACTTTACTTTACATCGTTTCGGAGTCAATAAATCACAGTACCAGTCAAGTGTTGAGGTCAATGCACTTAACTTGTATCCTACCCTAAAATTTACTGACCTTAAACCCAGCAATGGACCTGCGTCTCCTTCAGGGTACTGCTGTAGTCTGGATCAGGTATACGTCATGGAAACCGGAAAACCAATCTTATGAATCCTAGGGCTGAAAAATAACAACCTAGACATACGCACACACACGAAAGGGCTTTCGACAGCAAATGCCACTCGAGCGTTTTCTGCATAAAGATTATATTAATTAAAACCAGAATAGCAATCAGGCATGTTTGGCCAACATACGATATAATCTGACTTTAATTAGAAACAGATTTTTATTTTGCCATGCTTTTGTTGTCGAGTAACCATTCTCCAGCAGACATGTAAACAAGGTGTTTCAGTCGTAACATTTCTTATCTATTTTGCACATATATCATCAAGAACTATTTTAAGACGGTAGGCTTAGACTGAGTAGAAACGGACTGCTATTTCTATCTGGGTCAACTGATTCCATTTAGGTTTTCCTCATTATGTAGGGTGTCCTTCCCCGTATAAGACAGCAGGGTGAGATTTGAAGATGAAATCTGAGAAAAATGAGCTACAATTTCTAGCAGGGTCGACTGATTGCACATAAGTTTTCACAATTACGTTGAGTGTCCTTACCATTTTAAGGTAGCATGATGAGATTTGCGCCTAGCCAGCAGAGTGGCAGCATTTGAAAGCTAAAACGATGCAAAAACGCATTGTGACCAGCGATGTGTTACAACATCTGATAGCCTTGTCGGTCACGTTATCACGTGATATATATATATATATATATATATATATATGTTTATAGAAAAATATATACGAGTATATATAAAGGAGGCCACTAGGTGGACTCCTAATGTGCTAGAAGAAGATCACATGTCATGTGTCTTATAAGACCGAATAATTCTCAAAGGGAATTATTCGAGAATTATTTGAGAATTATTCGGTCTTAGTAAACACATGACATGTGATCTTCTAGCACATTAGGAGTCCACCTAGTGGCCTCCTTTATATATACTCGTATATATTTTTATATAAACATATGCAATAATCCTTGAGATCTCAGATATTTTTTCTGAATATCCATGATTCTTTTAATGTGCTAGTTACCTGGTATTAAATTGATATTAATTAATATCCAATTTTTTACCCTATTGTTTAATTTAATTATATATATATATATATATATATATATATATATGAATACGTATATGTATGTGTATATATATATATAATGTGTACCTATGTCTATACATATATATATATGTGAATATCAATTTTTCTTTTTTCTTTCCGATTACAGGAAGTTACACCACAGGCCATGGTTCGAGAGTAGATGCTTCACTCCATTTCTAAGCAAGCTGCTGAAGATAGATCCTGAAATTTGTTACTGCCGATATCCTCAGGGTTGCATAATGGTGTCTTGATCATGAAAAAAAAAAAAATCCTCAATAATCATAACATTAATAAATTCTTTGTCGTAAAAATATATTTTTAAGAAAGTTAAACATAAATTTCATTAAAATTTAATCCGTTGTCGTTGTTGTTGTTAGTTTTGAATTGGGTTCCTTTATCCAGCGGAAAAATGATGAAATGACCAGTTCGTTTTTACTCTCGGCCATTGCGAATCTAGGTCTGCATTATCCAATATGTCTGTCTCTTTTTAAGACATTAAGATCAACTTGAGAGTGAGAGAGAGAGAGGAGGAGAGAGAGAGAGAGAGAGAGAGAGAGGGAGAGATAGAGAGAGAGAGAGAGAGAGAGAGAAATAGAGAGATAGCGAGAGTGTATGTGTTTATGTGTGTGTACTTACGTGTGTTTGTGTGAGTGTTAATGTGTGAATGTGTATGTATGTGTGTATGCGTGTGTATGTATGTGTGTGGTACAGAGAGAGATAGAGAAAGAGAGAGGAGAGGGAGAAGAGAGAGAGAGAAAGGGAGAGAGAGAGAGAGAGAGAGAGAGAGAGAGAGAGAAGAGAGACAGAGTGAGGGTTGATTATTCCTATCAGTTTGAACAATCACGTGATTTAAGTATAACCTTTGGTTCTGCATGATTTTGCATTTTTTTCCCAAGAAAGTGAATGTATTGTCTTACCATTTTAGTTCTGCTCAGCTACGGCTAATCTCAAGGCAAAATATGTAAGTAAAGGCCACATTTATTGTAAACGAAATAAATTCAACGGGATGCCGAAATCAAGTCGTGAACTCTTCTTTTTGAATGAATAACTCAATGTCTCTTCTCTAAAATAAACCTATGGTTAATATCAGCTACTATTTTCACTCAATACATACATACCTATAAGACGTGCTTTAGCTAGACTAAGCTTTTCTTATGAGGCTTAATAAGAACGAAACATGTCAGAAGTTGTCACCTTGCTGCTAAACATCAGATTCGATCTGCACTGTATTCCTGCATTTCTTATTTAATTAATTTATTAAAATTTTGGATTTTTTCTCTGCATGACTTTATCAGTCAGTTTTTGTCAGTTACATACTAATTTATTTTATTCATTAAGGGTTTAATTTTAATTAAAATATCTTGGTTTACCTCTTGAAATATGCTCTCACTCCCTTTACTATCATGTTTTAATGCCGTTATATATTTTAATATGCTGTCATTTTTTTCTCAAGTCATAGGACTCATAAAACCAGTTACCCGTTTCCACGACTTGACTGTTACTTTATATTATCGGCCCTGAAAGGATAATAGGGAAAGTTCACCTCAGCGGGATTTGAACTCAGAACGTAAAGAAATGCTACACAAATAATCAGCGTGAAAATGCTCAATATCTAAGCTGTTGATACAGCGCAGAGCCAGTTGTAGGATGCGAACCACTAAATTCTTTGATGGTTATATTGTGTTAAACAATATACTAATCGACTCCATTTCACTATCGATATTCGTGAAGTGAAATAAATACCATCAGGACTTATAAACCCACGCCTGCGTCAATAGCTATTAATTGCATGATAGGAAGAAATGGTAAAAACAATTATCTGGTGCCTTTGTTAACTTACAAAGAAGATAGTCTCTTGGGAAGTGGTAATTAAAATGCATAAATAATTCTAACCAGTACTAAACTCACTAGTAGTCTCCATGTTAACGCACATTCGTAGTGGGAATAACAGAACTTTAGCGACCAATGAACAAAATAAGCTTTTCGTTAAATGCATGTATGTATATGCTATACGTACTTCATAAAATATGTATATAGCTGTATCATTAGAAGGGTAAAAAGAAAAATAATAAAAAGTGAAAAAAAAAAAGAAGCGAATTAAGCGAATTAGATATTGGAGTAATAACTCGTTACTTTAGATATTTTGTAGATGTTACCTCGTGATCCGGTGCAATATGTATATTCGGCTATGTTTCGCTCCAAACACCAGTCGGAAAAAAAGTACCTGATCAAATATCAATACTTACCAACATCACCACGCGTGTGTTCAATAGAAAGAAAGATTTACCTCTTATCTGCTCCACTCAACGAAAGTGGAACCGAGCATCTCCCAGGCAGCTTATGGCTTGTTTATCTATATTCTGAGCAGATAACATCTAACATCTGTGCACAGCTCAGCGAATAAAACACTGGGCTATCAACCAAGTGAATGATAATACATATCCGATAAGTAGTGTAGCAGACGAATGCATATGCTTGTATGTGCGTGTGTGTGTGTGTGTGTGTGAGTGTGTGTGTATGTGTGTGCGGTGTGCATATAAAGATAGAGAGAGAGAGAGAGAGAGAGAGAGAGAGTGAGAGAGAGAGAGGAGGGAGAGGTGTAGGTATATGTATATATATGTACATATACTTACATGTGCTATATATATAGTATATGCATGTACATATGTGTATACGTATGTATATGCATATACCTACACCCATATATATGCATATGTAATCACGTTCACATATACACACTTATACACATATATGTTGTGTGTATGTATGTGTGTGTCACCTATATGGGCGTTTTTCATAAGTGTGCGCATGTATGTATGTATTCACATGCATACACACACACACGCATATATATATATATATATATATATATATATATATATATATGCCCGAAGCTATAGTAGAAAACACTCACCCAAGGTGCCACGCAGTGGGATTGAACCCGGAACCATGTGGTTGGTAAGCAAACTACCTACTGCATAGCCACACACACACTAGCTACTTGATAAATTCTTATAAAAGAATTCATCCTATTATTGAATTAATTATATATATATATATATATATATATATATATATATATATATTGTTGTACTTGGGGATGGTCATATTGCCAGTTTAGCCAATAAAAACACACGCACTGTATATTTGGTGTTAATTTGCTTCAGCTTTATATTACATTAATCTTAATCTTATTTCGGCCAGAGTTCTTTCGTCACACTTCTGTGACCTCATCAGTGGTCCTTTGTTTCCTTCCTTCTTATGTGTGTCTCACCTTGCTAAATATCAGCCATTTTGAAGGAAGGAAACAAAGGACCACTGATGAGGTCACAGAAGTGTGACGAAAGAACTCTGGCCGAAATAAGATTAAGATTAATGTAATATAAAGCTGAAGCAAATTAACACCAAATATACAGTGCGTGTGTTTTTATTGGCTAAACTGGCAATATGACCATCCCCAAGTACAATAACATCTGTTTCAACACACAATTTCACATCAAAAATCTTGCAAAACAAATATGTAAACGGAATATATATATATATATATATATATATATATATATATATATATATATATATATATATATATATCAAAACATAAGCAACACGGATTTCAAAGGTGATTGCAGTACGCACGTTTCATGCTACTTCAATTTATTTAAGTAATGCGAGCATTACCTTAAATGCAATATGAAGAGCAATCTTCAGCTGCACGAAAATGCAGAAAAATTACTGTAGAAAAGACATATTATAAATGTGGCAACATTTCAAATCCAAGTGGGAGAGAGAATACATAAAAATCCAAATGTGAGGAAGAATACATAAGTCCATCTTGACATAGCCGAGTCTATATGTATATATATATGTGGTATGTTCGAGAATTTTGACAAAAATACTAAACCAACCTTTCAACTCCACCAAAAAAGATAAGAATAGAATAGAGAAAACGCAATTTTCAATGATACCAATCTAACAAAATTGTGGGGAAATAATTTTGAATTAAAGAAAAAGTGAGTAAAAATTGCTAAAATTATAAGAAAATTAATTGGAGAAAACTTGATAAGTGTTATGAATGTGGTTAAAAATCTGAGATAAAAGCAAAATGGAGGAATGATAGATCAAGGTGGCTTCTACATGTATCTAGTATCTAACAATGTACATATATAATAAAATGAAATACTATCTGGAGTTCTAGGTTACCTGGTTTCCATGGTGTATGCGACCGAGAACATGATATTCTGAACGAGACACCAGTCTGTCACAGGAGTTCTCGTTTAAACGTGAGTGAACTGGAGCAACGCGAAATGAAGTGTAATCGACGCCACGAAGTTGCGATCATGAGTGCAACACCCTTATTATCTGGCTACGTGCATTCACTGTATATATCTATATAGCATCACACTTACATACTATTGACCATACACAAGTATACACACGTACAAACATACCGCGACCTGTTCACTGACAAAATTCTGTGCTGCATACCTGTCAGTGAACAGGTCGCAGTCTCAAAGCGACGAAAATATTTTGGCAAATTAAATTTAAATGTTGTAGTGAATCTAATGGTTTTTGTGTGTTATTTTAAATGGCTTATAAACACCTTCCACGCTGCAATTGTTTTCCTTCCAGCACACGATCTCAGATCAGGTCACTTGCTATGCAAGTACATCCCCAATATATATATATATATATATATATATATATATATATATATATATATATACACTATGTATGGAAAAACAATACTTGATACAATTAGCTTAGTATGGTTATTAAAAATAAATGTATTCTGTTTCATATCAATTAAGGTGCTGGATCTAATTTTAACAAATTGACGATCGCTAATGTTAACAAAAGACAGGAAGAGATAGGAGAGATATCAGCTATAGTAAATAAAAAAAATTTAAATATGTACATATAAAATGTTTTAAATATATTTAAACGTATTTAAATATGTAAATATAAAAAATAATATAGTTCAAAGAAACAGCTGTTGATATAAAGATTAAATCAAGACATAATATTCTACTCTACTATGCCACTTTCTCTGCTTTTAAACATGTCTATTTACTCGTTGATTTTTACTTTTGATCGTAGTGCAAATATTGTAATCTACAGTCTCGCAGAGGTTCATTTCATTTCACCTGTACCTGATGGACTATAATCTATTTTTAATTGCCATCTCTGGTCTTTGTTGATATTCACGATAATGTTTAACCTATGCTATGGAAGCATTTTTATGCATATATTCAACTTGTTACCTTTAATTTTTTTTAGCATTTTCTCCATTTTATTATATCCAAATATATATTTGTTTTTGTATGTATATTCATAAATGTAACTACAAACACAAACACACACACACACACACACACACACATATATATATATACACATATTATATGTACATATATATATAGACATACACACACACACACACACACACACACACACACACACACACATATATATATATATATACATACATATATGCATACACATCTGTATATACATACACACACACATATATATATATACATACATATATATACATACACATATATATATGCATACATATATATTAATGCATATATGTACACATACATATATACATACATATATACAGATTTTTATGAATATGTTACATGTTTTATAAATATTAGGGCTTGCACTTATTCTTGTAGGTTCTTCAAAATATATTTCAAAATTTAAAATTTCAAAATATATTTCTCTCAAATCCTATTTTGAAGAACCTACAAGAATAGGTGCAAGCGCTAATATTTAAAAACATGTGACATATTAATAAAAATCTGTAAATGTACAACCATGCAGATATCTGAGTACCTTATTATTTTTTCCAATATATAATTCCTGTCCATCCCCTCCAAACCTTCCAGTATATATATATATATATATATATATATATATATATATATATATATATATATATATATAATCAAATTAAGTATCAGAATGTCAAGTAGTAATGCAGTATAACCGTTTCAAGCGGCTCCATTTAACTGAACAATGTAATCATTACATCACTTTAAATACACCGCTATCTTCAGCTGCAAGAAATATGGATTTTCAACAGACGAGATATATTAATATGATTTTCCTTAAATATTTTAACAGAGCAAGTGGATGAAAGAACTTCATGCTGCCACTATTTCAACAAGAATATATATATATATATATATATATATATATATATATATATATATATATATATAAATATATATATAAATGGCTTCTATGAATCTAGTATATTTACCACCAGTGGAGACTTATTTAACTTCACTGTTAGAACAAGATAATGGAATTTAGCAATTACTTGACTCTGATATGGTTTGGTTGCTTAAAGTTTCACAATACTTTTTATAAATCCTTCTGAAAAATTCAATGAAAACTCAACAACAATAGTAATTCAAGGATGTCAACATTTAAATTGGTTTTATTATAATTTATTGTTCGGAATATGCAGAAACAACAAGCAGGACACGAATAGTATACCTTTATTAATTTTAAAGATTTCATTGAATGGGTTAATAATCACATTGGCAACTAGTACATAATGTTTCAAAGCAAGATATTTTTATGTTTCAGTCAACAAATAACTTATTGAATCTTGCTAAAGCACATTGCCGATTATTCAGGCTCTCACTTGTATAATCTTGTATATATTTAGAAATAAGTTTCACATTATATAAGGGAAAAATGTTTAATCATGTTACTAAACAAGCGATGAAAAATAATTCTCAAAGGTATTTTAAAAAATATTCTTTTATAACTTTACTTCAGCTATTTTATCTTCTGAATTCCTATATTTCACACCTGTTTCATTATCAGGATTTTCACCTGGAAGTAAAACGAGAAAATAGATATAATCTAGAATTTTGTTAATATTTTATTTAATACAAGTTATCCTTTACCGTCTGATATCAGCCAGTAACTCATGTTCACCACCATACGTCAACTCTTCTTCCTCCTCCGTCCTACAGCCATCAACATCATCGACTACACACTACATACCTTCATCGTCTAATTCCTCTCCAAACTCCATTTGACTAACGCTGTTTGTCGACCTATCATTTCCCTCCTCTAAGTTGGTACCTTGGTCTATGTAACAGTCACAAATGCTTTTATCAGGGATTACCTTAAACCATTTAACTGCCTCGTTTGTAAAATTTCAAAAGGGTGAGAAGTGAAGTTTATTTCTTCGTTTTTTTTTTACTTCGTGGTATTATTTTTTTTATAAAGAGTGTATTCAATGGCCATGCGTATTCTGTCAATGTAGGATTTATTAGTCTACTAGACAGTTTGCAGTTCAAATCTCTAATATGATCATCGTACGCAAAGACAGGTTCTTTGGTGGGAAGAAGCTCTGTGTGGTTATTGATGAATATTTCGGGAGTTATCTGTCAGCTCAATTTGTTGGTATTATACCGGAGTTCTGATTTCTCTATCGCAGTAGTGGTAAAAAAGGCAGAAATGAAGGCGACAACAGCTTTGTGAACCTGATGAAGCGTGAAGGTAAACGACATCATGCACAACAGCTGAGTGGCCTGCTTTTGAATGCGGTCTTGGGTGGCTGTCAGTCAGAGCAGTAGCAGCAACCCAGATGTGAGAACAAAGTTCCGTTGAGAGACTTGCTTAAAATTTGCCTATGGTTAGTTATTTCGAGATAAAATATGTTTTAATCCTTAAGAGAACCAAAACATACTTTATCCCCAAATAACTAACCATAGGGGCCACCTTAAAGCGGGCCACCTTAAAGGTTCTTACAGTAAATCTGACTTGAGAAACGGCTGACATACTGGAAAGTGAGTGCGATAAATCCATATTTGATTAGATCAGAGGGGTTACGCTTCTTTAAAATTGAAGTGCATACACTATAATATGCAATTTGTTCTTGCCATGAACAGTTAAGATGATCCTTATGGTAGCTGATGTAGGGATGCAATGATGTTTATAAAGACGACCATAATGACTCGTGCCGATGGTACAAGAGTAATATTTCTGATGACTATTAAGACAATGACAAAGACGGTGTTGGTGGTTGTTGTAGCAACTGGGGTTGTGGTACAGGTAAGAAAGTAGAAATTGCACTTACCTGAGTTGTTCTGGGAATCTTTATTCAATACGTATTTCTTTTTATGACATGAATTCGAGCAGATTACATTTCGAGCATGTTTATCACATGCACAATAGAATATGAAGATAAACAGTCCTTGAAGTGCATGGAAGATTGCGCAGATATATATAAGCACGGTGGCTCCTCCACCAAAAAAGGTATAGAATGCTAAGGCCCACGAAGCACCAAACAGGAACAACACACTAACGATGCCAAAAAGACGAAATTTTCTTGTTTTTTGTTCACATTTCTTCTCCTTTTTCATTGAGAAGAGGCGTCCGATAATGAGAAGTAATACGATGAGACTAAAGACAAGGATAAGCCCCATGGGAAACAGGAAAGAAACGTAGAAAGGTGTCTGGGATAACCAGCAGCTAGAAAAATAGAAAAAATATTTCAAACATGAAATTATGGCAGATGCTTACAGTAATTATCTGAGATTAACATGTTTTTAATTATTTTAATCCTTAATTTATTTTCAACTTTTATCTAATAGAATGATAGTGAGAGGAATCTTATAGAAATTAATTAATAAAAAAGTAAAAATGGAGTCAAATGTTGAAATATACAAAATTCTTGTTTTACGTATAATATATGTATAATATGAAAGAAATTGTTGTATATAGTGCTCAGGTGCACTATGTATGTAAATATATATGTTATCAATCAGTTTCATTTCTGTATTTCTTGTCCATAGAGAAAGAGCCGGACTCTAACATAGATTCAAGGCTCCTTCATTGGAACTTTTATCAACATCATCTAAGTATTTGTGCATATGTGTGTGTGCAGTATTTGGTGTTAGTGTATGCGCAGATTTGTATGTTTGTTTTATGGATGCGTTTTTATGTCTAGATGCATGCATATGTATTTATGTGCTAAATTTTTGGAAAGTTTTACATATCTTTACAGTTCCAGTGATGGCTTGAATCTGTAGTCTTCTAATCAGCCTTTTTCTTTCAGGTTTTGAGAACCCTAATTTTTCCAGGTTTTTGTTGAGGCAGTTCATGTATGTATGTATGTATGTATGTATGTATGTATGTATGTATGTATGTATGTATGTATGGCTTAGTAGTTAGGGTGTTGCACTCATGGTTGTGAGATCGCGGTTTCAATTCCTAGGCCGGGTGGTGCATTGTGCTCTTGAGCAAAACACTTCATCTCATGCTGCTCTGCAATCACTTCAACACCAAACTAAACAAATTTTCTCTGCAGGTCGTTCTGCAAAAAGTTAAACATTCCTACGTCGTCCTCGACTTGAGATTCCATCATATATATTAACTGCTATTTCTAAATTTCGGTATGTGGTGAAGCAACTGTTGCTGATCCCTTAATTATGTATATATATATATATATATATATATATATATATATATGCTGTATTCTTACGAAGATATATATGTCTAAAATAGTATTGTATTAAAAATATATGTAAATATATGAAACATGACAGTTTAAAAATCAATGCATCTTACGATCGTTATAGATTTAGTGTATAATATCCTAACAGAATATATTTAATTAATGATATATATATATATATATATATATATAAACGAACTTGTCTGGACTTCTGCTTCGGAAAGGAACTTTCTAGGTGCAGTCTTCTGATTATTCATGACCGAAGGTCTTAGATCAATTTGACTTTAACGCTCATTATACAGAACTCTAAAATATTATACGAGATCTTGTAAAATATCAGTTCTAAAGTACAGAGAAAATAAGACAAATAAAAGGCAGAAACACTTACACTGTTGTAATTCTGATGTAGCTGTTTGTTTTGGTGATTATCAGAGTAAGCATGAGAATGATGCCTGGCACACCTGATAATTATAATATATGTACGTATGTATTAATGATTATAAGTAGATATCAATCTATATTTAAAATCATGAAAACTGATCAATTTGAATCGTTTCAGTTTACTATACTCTTGTTCAGAAAAAAACAAAACAAAAAATTTAGTCATATCTAATTGAACAAAAATTAATATTTTATTTGATTAAATAATGTATGTTTACGAAAGAAATTTTCTCTCTAGAGTTAAATTGATCATCTATTTCTATACTTGATTGACATGTGAAGACTAAATTCTTATTCCCATTTTTAACAAATAAAATATTTGGCCAACTGACTTCATTGTTTTCCAGCTTAAGACAAAAATTCTTCACGTGAAACTCTCCAAATATAATATACGTTTATTTTTTTTCCCATTCATGACAACGGTGCAAATATTAATATGAGGGGACCTCCGTATAGTTATTCGATCAGCTGGAAACAACAATTAAATATATCAAGCATCATTCTCTTTAAAAATGGAAGGAGAAATTGGATAATGTAGATTACGTCTCAAAAGAGAGATTAGTCATGTCTAGTCAGTCTTTGTTCGGCTGAAATTTCTCAATCAATTAATGCACAAATACAAATTAATTACAAAGGAAGAAGGTATGTATGTCTGAGTGTATGTATGTGTGTGTGTGTGTGTGTGTGTGTGTGTGTGTGTGTTTGAGTAAACGTGAGCCACAGAAAGATAAATGGACGACGGTTATACATACCCCAAGCGAAAATTGAACTCTTCATCATAAAAGATCTTTGGCATGCTCTAAATGTAGCAATCAAAGCTTGGCAAATATGTAGAGCTTCTACAGTTATCCACATGGCGGACGCAATAAGGAAATAGTGCAACAGAATAGCCACTCCCTACAACAGCAAAATCAACAACAGTAACAACAGCAGTAACAACAGCAGCAACAGTAACAAACATTTCTCACAATAACAATAGTAATTTTTTCCCTTAGAAACCCCACAAACCCTGAGATTTGTGAAAAGGATGTAGTAGGAGTAATCGAACCTAGTGCTTGCTTGTGAATGCATTTCATTGATTCAGGGTAGGGTGGCGGTGGTGTAGGAGTGTAGAAAGGAAACGGTGACTTTGGTGGAATTTCAGCTTAGAACATAGAATAACGCATTTAAATACCGCAAGTAATTTTCTTCGATGCTCTAACGATTCTGTCAACCTTATAGTTGGGGCCCTTAACTTAAAGATGCACGTGCCGCAGGCAACCGAATGAATTCATTATTAAAATGCAGCCCGTATATTATCCGTTTTAATCCTGCCAAATTCACGTATTGAGATACAAGTTATCAAGAAACTTATTTCTCAACAACTGTACACTCCTAACGGTAAATAGCTAAAAATAGGAAGGAGAATCGATGGTTATAAAATTGATGAATATTTAGTGGAACAGAGGTAAAGTGTTAAATCCGAGTGGAACAGTGCTAAATCTGAGTGGAACAGTGCTAAATCTGATAACTAAAGTTTTTGCCACTATTCAATGGACATTCCTATTTCTGACGGCGATAATTCAATTAATGTCAGTTTCAGTTAGTAATATTGTTGTTAATAACGACAAATATGTACAGGTTTAACGTGTCCTCTACATAATTTCACCTACCTTACAAATAGCATTGGTTTTTCCTGGCCGCATCCCAACAAGAACTATAAGATGAGTTATAGCTAAAGAACCGCATAAGTTTACAAGAATCTTTGAAGGAGTTATTTTCCATAGATTTCTGAAGTAAAGAAAAAAATGAGCAATAGCATTTGCATTTAGAGAAGCATGGAATTCTAAGAAATCAATCAATACATTAAATTAATACATTAATAATTGCAGCGAGCTATATAACAGTAGGCATATGGAATGCATACATACTTACACACGTAGATACATACGTACGTGCATACATAAATACATACTTATATGTATGAGCATGTTTAGACATGCAACTATATGCATGATAATACATACATAAAACATACAAATCTGCACATACATACATACATACATACATACATACATACATACATTCAGACAAACAAAAATACCCTGTTGTTGACGTTGAACTTCCAGTGAAGAAGCCTTGGATCTAGGTTAGAAATCGGTTCTTTCTCTATTGACAAGAAATCTTGAAATAAACTGAATAATGACATCCATACAGGGACAAAGAGAATACCTACATTGAACTACTGAAAAACCTGCAGTTACTCTATCCAGATTACAGGTTCAGGTTTATATCTGTAATTATCGGGGCACTGGATATGTAGCACAGTGTATAAATACCAATCTTGAGAAATTAGGTTTGTCAAAACCAGAAAAGAGAAAGCAAATTCGAAGACTACAGATCCAATCTATCACTGGAACTGTAAACATTTATAAAACTTTCCGGAAGTTTATCAATTAAGTATATATGAGTATGTCTAGATATGCAAGTATATGCGTGAGAAGACATACATAAAATAAAACATACAAATCTACACTATACATACATACATACGTACATACATACAAAAATACCCTGTTGTTGATGGTGAAATCCCAGTGAAGGAGTCTTGGATCTAAGTTAGAAACCAATTCTTTCTGTATTGACAAAAGAATCTTGAAATAAAAGTGAATATTGACATACATACGTACATGCATTCATACATACATACATACATACATACATACATACATGCATGCAAACATCCATGCATACATATACATCTACACGTGTTCACCCGCACGCACTCACACATGTATAAAGATACAGGCACAAATATGGTAGTGTGTTTTTGTAGATGGAAACTGTGTGGAAGCACTTCGTATATGTAAGTATGTATGTATATATATCTATGTGTGTGTGTATGCATGTGCATACATGTGTGTGTGTGTCTTTGCGTTTCTGGTTGTCCTTCTCATCACTTGACAACCGGTACTGGTTTGTTTACCTCCCTGTAAGTTTGCAGCTCTGGAATAAGTACCAAACATCAAAAATAAGTACTAAGATCGATTAGTTGGACTAAACACTGCAACATGGTGTGTGCGTGAGAGTTTGTGTTTCGTTTATATTTCACGGTGTGTGTGTGTGTGTGTGTGTGTGTGTGTGTGTGTGTGTGTGTGTGTGTGTAGTTTGCGAAGTAATTATGTATGCTGCGTTGTGCCTTTAGGCTACTTTTGTTTGTTATGGTAATCACCTGTCGTCATGGAACATGTTGATTGAGTCATCAATATTATCCATTTAGAAAAAGAAAAAAAAAACAATAAGTCAAAAGGAAATTGAAACTGTCGGACACGAGAAATAGATACCGCAACCGCCGCCATCACCGCCGCCTCCAACCGCCGCCATCACCGCCGCCTCCAACCGCCGCCATTACCGCCGCCTCCAACGGCCACTGCTGTCGCCACTACCGCCGCCATAGCAGCCGTCACTGTTGCTGAATGAGATTGTAACTAAGAAATGGAAAGCTAAATCAATACGTTTTGTGGATTCTGTGTGAAGCTGAAAATTCTTCAGTTGACCTGAATCATATTCTTGACAACGAGGTAAAGCGAGGCAAGGCAGAATAAAGTATACACTTTAAAGAGATGATACCACCCTTTAACTCTTCTTAAGAATCTACACATGGGTGTCATAAACACACAGCCTAGACATTTCAAACCATCTTACACTGATCTCAAGAGCGGAGACTATGAAAATATCATCCAATAAGAACATTACAACTTAATTTCGTTCAATACATAATAACTTCTTAATAACTGTAATAGTTTTGTACTTCATTCTCTCTCAACATAAACAAAACAGAACTAAAGCACCCTAGGTAGTCTCAGATATTAAATATCACATAATGTTCTCCGTATATCCATAGACATACACACACGAACATACAAACACGAGCATACATACCTGCCTACTTATATAGGAGCTCTGCTTAATCACACACAATAAATCTCGCTCATTGTCTCATACCTCACCCACAAAATACTACACTGAAACATATGTTGCAACATCAAGAATTGTCTCCTCGCTGATGTGTTTGTTTTCTTCTTTTTCACTCCGCATATCAACCTAAAGCAGCCATATTGATCTTATCAATCTAGGAGGACTTCGAGAAGTGATGGCCACTGTCTTCCCGTATTTGAACAGTTTATGAAAATAGAAATTAAAATGCTTACTTGAAATGAGCATGAACTATTATTGTTAGGATGAGGAAGAACAATGATATTCCACAGCCAATATAGCATATAAAATATGACTTGACATTCTGGTCGACATCCTGCAATAGAAGCAAACAAGATATTAGCTCCTCCTCTTTCTTATATGTTTAGTATTTGTCAATACTTATACAAATTATGTTTGGTATAAAAGATGTAGATTTCTGTATCCTACATTAGAAACAATATATTCGTTCACCATCTTGTATTACATGTCAAACAAAAGTTAGTTCTTATATAAAGTTCAGCTTTTTTCATAATGCTGGTATGTATATGAGTTGATTTAATAGATGTACAAATGTATCACTAATCTATAAGTCTTGAGTTCAAATTAGCTAAAAGTATTTCTTTGTATATTTTATCAGTACACTTAATTCTACCTGCTACAATTAAAGTACATATTAACTAAGATATGTCGTCCTCTCCCAGAAGCACATACTTCTCATTCACTTAACACCAAGTAACTAAAAACAGTTATTGCATCATAAGACCTTCATGATGGTATCTTATACTTGTTATATAGTGTGGTATCATTGTATATGTAGGGAGACTTTGTGTATTGTAGAATATGTGTATGTTCAAGGACACTGTAGATTGCCACTGACAAGATACCAACAACTGGCGTTTTGATAGGGTTCTCAGTACTTGTTGAACTTTGCCATTTGGGCTGTTATATTTTGACAACAAATGCGATAGCATGTGTCACCTATGAATATTTAGATAATAGAAACAAATGCGAGATTAAATGCAAAATTAAATATTATTTGTTATCAAGAATAACAAGCAGAAACAATTACAGCAACAGCAATAAGTTTTAAAATAAGAAGGTACAAGTATTTTCTTTTATTTACCGACACACTTTGAAAACTGCATTAATACGTACATATGACATTTACAATTATAGGTAATTAACGAGTCATAATTGTACAAACCGTTAATATTGCAAAACTTGTAAGGTGGTTACAGGAACAATAAACTTTTTCTTTACGTTCAGTTTTACAACCACTTGTTGACCAATGAGGATTATGTCCCGGGGTGTCATCCCAGAAAACACACCGTGAGTTGCTACCATTCTGAAAAGAAATTAAATGCCTGATAATGTAATAGAATTACTTTGTAACAAAGTGTAGTCACTATGAATTGTCTTTGCTAAGGTTTCCACAGTCATTAGTTTTCTCTTGTTACTCATTTTGCAAATCACGCCAGTAGTTGTGACATAGTCGAGGTGATGTTTCCATCACGTTTATAAATCTCTGTATATTCTCATAGATTACAGGATAGACTCTTAAAAGATACATCAGTTAATTCACCCATAGATACCTTAAATGAAATTAAAATATAATGACGTAGTGTTCACGACTGCTATGTGTATTCCATCTTAAGCTGCTTGAGCAAGGATGCTCTAGAGACAAACAATAACTAAAAACAAAACAAAACAACAGCAAAAGCAACAGCGACAAAGATCATCATAATAAACTCTTGAAAAATCCACACGCTAAAAAAAAAAAAAAGTAAAATGACAATACATTCTACAGAAACAGTACAATGGAGATAAGAAAATACAACCAAAGTGGCCTAAAATTTAATGGTTTAAAAAAAAAATTTCCATCACCACACACGAGATTTACATCATAACGATACGATTAGATCTCGTAATTCCCAACATAGTGGCAGGACAAAGCCCCACAAATACTCGTATAATTCCGAAGATTAAACGGAATAAACAAAAAGAAAATGGATTTCATATACCATTCTTTGTGCCACTGAGGTCAGTAAATGGTTTGAATTCGTTCTTCTACATCTATTTATAAAAAAAAAAAAACTAATAATTTAATACAAACATTTAAATGCGGCACAAAATACGCTCAGATCACTAAGTTTATACAATGTTCAATAATAATATATACAGAACCTGTATATATTCTGGTTCTGTATATATTCAAGTTCTGTATATATACAATGCAGTTCAGCTTAAATCTACATAACCTGCTCGAACTCTTACGTTGGCTATATGAAATCCTATAATAAATACGATATCATTACTACCCCCATTCTCCCGTTATTTACCAAATATTTCAGACTCAAAACAACGAATTGTGAGCCTAGATGTTAACAAATAAATTGAAAGGAAAACTTATTAAATACATCACCACTCTTCTAACATGAGTCGGCATAAAATATCATATATAATCATCGACCAGACTCTACAATATATACATATCACGCATACTGAAAACAAGTAAAACAAGGATTAACTCATTCACATCACATACGAAAGACACAATAAAGCAAAACGACATACAAATAAACTAAAAGCATGCTAGGCCCTCAATTATTTATAAGAAATAAACAATACCACTTTTATACAAACAATATATCATTCCCATCAGCTATTTTGCTAATTATTCTGGGGCGCCAATGATTCTATAACAAAACACTATAAAATGAAAAAAATGAAATAGCATATTTTTTATTAAACCTCACAGGATTTCAGAGAAATCACAACCAAAGGTCGCGTATATAATGAAACAAAGAAACAATGAAATATCAATTGGACAATTAAGGACAAGTTTGGTGCCGCAACTAAACAAACTACTCTCTGTCACTACATGTGGCAAAACACCTTAGCACATATACAGACAATAGAACACTTTACCCGACAGAAATTTCTGCCAGATCTCTCTCAAAGTACACCATAAAATTTAAGCCCCTTAACATATTATCCCATATGTTTTCGTTCAACATATTATCCCGTATATTTTCGTGCAGAGATGTCTAGTAAATATATATTTGAATGAAAGTATACGCCCGCTGTACTCTGAGTTATCTGTCACTTATTTCTAACGCGAAATACTTCGTTCATGATGTTATCCCAGTTTTCTATCGTTAACTATCAGTAACTTTAGTTTCTATCAATATCTTCACAATAAATAATAACTGATCCAAAATAATATTTGGACTTATTCTTCCTCATATACAGATTCAAATAAAAAAAAATAAATGATATACAATAAAACAATTATATATAAAAGGTCAAAAGCGGGAGGACATGCTTAATGGAAATCTGAATACATTATAACAATAAAAGTTGAGATGGTCATTGTTGAAATGCATGTCATTATAGGTGCGCTCGATCAGGGTTAGTGGAGAGTTATGCAACAACCACAACATTAGAAACATACAATTCTATCCTAAAAAAACTTTCAAGTCTACCACCACTGCCACCACCGCCGCTACCACCATATTGGATCATATTTCTTTCAGAAAGATCCAAAAATCACCGTTGGATGAAATATTATCAATAACAATGACAACAACAACAGCAGGAATAATTAGATAATTAGATATTACCTTATATAATAAATTGAAGGACATAGATATTGGATTTTCAAGGTCAGATATGGGCTGTTTTGGAATATTTGCAGTTATAATTCGACTGTTTATAAAGCTTTCAGGTTTACTATTTTTTCCGTCACCAGATCTTTGTATAACCTGTAAAGAGGAGACAAAGTAAAATGCTGAGAAGATCATACATGAGTGTTATACTCTCATATTACTATCATTTAACAGAATGTTTTAATATAGTGTTCAAGTTTGCATAAAAATTCAAACCTTAGTTTTGAACTTTCTTATCATGTTCGCTAGAAAATCTCAAAACTTATATATATATATATATATATATAGATATATATATATATATATATATATATATATATATATATATATATATATATATATATGGGAGAATGTACGAAAAAACAACAACAGACGAGGACAGGTGGTGTAAATAACAAAAGGATGTATTAGTATGACGCTCAGGAATACGGAAAGTCTTTGACGTTTCGAGCTACGCTCTTCAACAGAAAGAATACGGAGACAAGGAGAAAAAACACGGAGAAAAAAAATTGAATAGTGTTCAGTCAACGGTCAATCATATATATATATATATATATGTGTGTGTGTGTATGTGTGTGTGTGTGTGTGTGAATAAAGATAAAAATAAAAAAATATAAAAAAAAGGATTTTGTATGATCGTGTATAGAAGAATATATTATTTAAAAGAGTTCCAACTCTGTTTTTTATGTTTTATTTATATTCTTATAAAATTAATGTGGGTTATAGAATATGGAAAATATAATATTGACATCTGAACTTAGAACGTAGAGAACGCATATTAACGATTCTGCCTAACATACCAAAATTAATAAGACTACATGATTAAGGCGGCAAGTTGGTTGAATCGTTAGCATGTCAGGTAAAGCGGTTAGCGATATTTCGTTACTCCACATCCTGAGTTCAAATTCCGCCGAGGTTGACTTCGCCTTTCATCCTTTCGGGGGTCGATAAAATAAGGACAAGTTGAACACTGGGGTCAATGTAATTGACTCATCTCTTCCCCTAAAATTGCCGGCCTTGTATCAGATGAAGTTTACGAAACAGCTGTAACCATACGGAAGTCAAATGAAAAAAATAAATCTATATTCACCTTTCGCACCTGAATTTATGCTTTATACATCCACATATGCATATATATATGTGAATGCATAAACAGTGAGTATCGCGTTTCTTTGAGTATTGTTTCTGCGGTTATCAGAAAACGATTGATGAAATCAAATAAATTTTAACCAGTGAATTGGAATAAGAAAATTATTAGTTACGTAACGTACCCTAAATAGCTTATCGTTAGGCATGGAATAAAACGAAATCCGATTGCTGTTTTTCAAGTGTTTTGATAAAGTCTTCGGTATTGAAATGTAGTCCATCATATTTCGGCTTTTTTTATCATTTGGGTATGGAGAGTCGCTTATCTGGCGGAGGAAAAGAACGGAAATTTGAAACTGTTGACTAAAAAACATACACAACATCAACAACTACTACTTCTACTACTACAGAGATTAAAGTCATCCCCACTACAATAACTGATATTCTCCGTACCAAAGCATGCGCAGGAATTTCTACGTTGCTCTAGTAATTATTGATGTTTCTTGTTTCCTGCTGTTAGTTCTCTGGTTTTCTGAGTGAGCTATTTGCCTTTAGAAACATGACAATCAATTTTAAAAACATTCATCAATTTGTTGCTATAGTTACCCTGATGAAAATCATGATTAGAAAAATAGCGGCATTAATTTTCTGTATGTAACGGTCACAGTTTGTTGCAATTTTGCCTTTTTATTGCTATCTACCATGTTTTGCGCTGTGTATATATATATATATATATATATATATATATATATATATATATATATATATATATATATATATATAAATTTTCAGAATGAGATAAAAATCCAAAGCTGTGAAAGATTTTAGAACATTTATAAATAAGTCTTACAGCTGTTTCCGGGATATTTTATATATCCCTTCATCGGAGACGGTGTGAGAGGATGGTTAAGCAAAATGTTCTAAAATCTTTCACTGTCTGGGATTTGTATCTCATTCTGAATTTTTTTTAATATATACACATGCTGATATAAGACCTACGTTAGTTTTAGACGTGTGTATGCACATTCATACATACACACACGCAAACACACACACACACACACACACACACACACACACACACACACACACACACACATATATATATAAGCACACACTCAAAGAGATCTATGTATGTACATGTTCATGTTCATATTTCTGCACACTTACACACACCACACATACATAAGTACACATTATGAATTAAAAAAAAAATAATTGATATAATTAAAAATTCATCTCTGTGGTTAAATAGTTTTGGAAAGTTTTGGTCATTGTAACCACTACTCTTGATTTTTGTTCGAGTGACCATATCCATACAACTATTCTTTAATGAATACAAAAGACCTGGGAATGTATAATTATAATTTTTGCTGAAGAAAATCAAAAACAACATCTGGTTTTTCAGTTAAATCTTTGAACAATTCAAATACAAAAAGCTTTTTTCCTTCCCCACATAAAAAGCCACAAAGTACTAAACTAACAAGTGTGACCATACCAATACAGCCACACCTCTTTACCCCTCCCCCTCCTTCTCAAAACATTTTTCTTCTTTCTTCTCCCTTGCTTGGTTAACCCCACCCAATTTTTTTATATATATAAAAAGGCCAAGAGATCTAACTTTAAACCACTTTTTGATAAATTCGATAACGGAAGGAAGCGCTAAAAATGTAAATAAGATGTAAATAAATAAAATATATATATAATCATCCAATATTCTGACTAACTTATTATTCTAAATATACAATATCTGTACATCACTTCAAACTCTCTCTCTCTCTCTCTCTCTCTCTCTCTCTCTCTCTCTCTCTCTCTCTCTCTCTCTCTCTCTCTCTCTCTCTCTCTCTCTCTCTCTCTCCACACATCATACTAATTCATACAGCAATAAAGATATATCACATACTACCGTAGGTTTTATCTTTAGTATTTAGAACAAAGGTCTAATAACAAAGTAAACTTGAGAAAATATTTACCACATTCTCTGCTTCAGTTGTATTGGTTGCCGGTAAAATACCATAGAAAAGACCGCGGAAAGTATTCTTATTCACTTTGGTAATACCCATGCCAAATTTGGAAAATAAGACTTTGAACTGCTGCTTCTCCACTTGAAGTTTTTCTGATACGTTTCCCATAATATTCAGTATTCTGTGAGAAAGCGAACAAAACCGTTCAATTTATGACATTGAATTCTGTTTATTCAAATCACTTTCCAAGCTAAACTTGTAAATTTAATATTTAGTTTATTACAAAGGGGTACACATGGTAGAGTATATATAGTGTTTAATAAACGGCTAAAGTTCCTCTATTACCATTAACAGTACATTGTTGTTGTTGTTGGCACTCCGTCACTTACGACGTCGAGGGTTCCAGTTGATCCGATCAACGGAATAGCCTGCTCGTGAAATTAACGTGCAAGTGGCTGAGCATTCCACAGACACGTGTACCCTTAACGTAGTTCTCGGGGAGATTCAACGTGACACAGTGTGACAAGGCTGACCCTTTGAATTACAGGCACAACAGAAACAGGAAGTAAGAGTGAGAGAAAGTTGTGGTGAAAGAGTACAGCAAGGTTCGCCACCATCCCCTGCCGGAGCCTCGTGGAGCTTTTTGGTGTTTTTCGCTCAATAAACGCTCACCGTGATCTTATGACCGCGAGTCTGCTGCTCTAACCACTGGGCCATTGCGCCTCCACTAACAGTACATTAAGTCAGAAGCAAAAACAATGAGTTTGCGTAGGGTCAACTCTTGTAAAAAGAAAGCAAAGTTACAGAAGCATCGATGACAATTCAAAACGCACAAGAGCTAGGCGAGGAAGGCCTTCCCATAGGGAAACATATGACGTGAAACAGCAAAATCTGAAAGGAAAACAAGGATTCAAGTGAGAAAAAGCCATTGAACGCTAATGCCGTAAAGGGGAGCGAAGAAGTTCAATAAGTAGTAATAACTACATTAAAAATAGTTTATATACTATAACTGCAATTATTCATGTTGTTTCGGCTACTTTGCAGCTATTTTCGATATGACGATGATGCAAGTTCTCTTGGTATTCCTGCTCAACAGAAATTATGCTCAAAATTGTTCTCCTTTGTAATCTATTCTAGTTTTCATTGGACGGATTGTAATTACAACAAACGACGATGATGATGATCACGACAATGATGATGGTGATGATGATGATGTGGAGGGACAAGTGTATAAGTAGGATTAGGAGAACAAAGATTAATTAAATAAATGGTCGACGAAACGGAATTAATAATCAAGGAATGCATTTGTGTATTTTAAAACGAATATAGTCCTTGAGTGTATGAAATTATATGAAATAAACATTCTCAAAAAGAACAGAAAAACCTAAATGCTGACATTTCGTACCATTTTCTCGGTCTGACATTTATATGATCACTATTCAAATATTTATTAAAATACTGAAAACTGAACATTTATTTCGAGAGTGTTGTCTTTATTTAATTATTTAATTATAATTTAATTATAATTTATTATCTTCTTTTGTTTTTGTTTTATAGATGTTAATATTGGACCTAATCTATGTATCATTTATTATAATTAGTATCTGTAGTAAATCGACGGCGATATGTGAGACAGTAAAAGGCTGGTGAGAGTGATGATTGTGCTCGTGGTCTATCACACTAGTTGAAAAGTGTGAGAGCAGCAGCTTATCAGTCTACAGCATGGTGCTATTTCTGTAATAATTATTTGTACATTCCACCGAGTTCTTTTCAGTTTCCTGGGAACAGTAATGTAATGTATATGTTAAGTATTGAGGTCAGGTCATTTGACTGTATACTCCATACTAAAATGTTTCACGATGTACCCATGCTAAAGAGCAATAATTACGAGTGATCACCAAAAGTAATGCAAAGACAGCCTAGTATTTTTTTACTGACATATGTCGTCCAATTTGTACACGCTGCTGGTGGAGTAATTCTTCTTCTGGAATAACTTTTATTTCTACTCTTCTTCGTTGCAGGCAAATAATGGGTTCTAAGCTGAAGCAACGTGCCATCATTGATTATTCGACGAAGGTGGGATGCAAGCTGTCTTACATTCATGGAATATTGGTTACGTAGATGACATTATTGACAATACTACTGCACATACATGGACGAAGTTTAAAGAAAAGGAAACCTACATTGAAGATAAAGCATGCAGCGGGAGACGAACTGTGTATGCTGACACGAATCGCCAGTGAACAGAAGAATTGATTTGCATGGACAAACGAGTCACAGCCTGTGCATGCACTGCACAACTGAAATGTGATCACGATGCATTACAGAAGATGGTATAAGATTCTGCGTGTCGAGAAGTGCGTTCAAAGTTGATACATCAATAGTTGAGACTCGATTTGATACATCAACAGTTGAGACTCAATTTGAAGTAGAAGCCTGGCGTGATCTGGAAGCGTTTGAAGCCAATAAAGTCGCAGTTCCGGTGACAGGGGATGAAACGTAGATGTATGTTTATAATCCGGAAACGGAGGCTCAGTTCATGGAATAGCTTCACGCTTCTTCAAGAGTGTTGTGAATACAGAAAGTCATGGTGAATGATTTTTTGAGGGATGATAAGAAACTTGTTTACTTTGGTTTTCTAGAATATGGCTGTTGCGTGCACAAAATTGGAGAATAGATCGAACAACAATCTGAAGATTATTAACATTTACCATGATAATTCGCGACTACACATCTTTGATAACAAATCAGGGAACCGGTAAATTGGGCTGACGAGTACGTTCCCATACACCGGGAAACCCGTATCTGACGTCCTTCAACTTTCACTAGTTCAGCCCAATGAAGAACAATCTTCAGGAAACGATATGATGACACAGACGAGGTAAAAAGGTTTACAACAATACACACCACAATGTTCTTAAAATGGATTCGAGAATTTAGTGATGGTGCAAATGCATTGCTTACGATGGACACTATGTTGAATAAAACGTTTGTACAAAGGAAGAATTCTTCTACAAGCATATGCAGTTTGAACAACCTTTAGCAGTTAATGAAAAATCGCTGTTACAACTTTTTGTATTACTTTCAATAGAGTACTTACATTTTACTACAATAAAATAATTATTCACTATATTACGTTCAGCATATAGAATTAGTTAGCGCCGGTGAGATATAATGAATGCTCTGAATTGTTTTATGAGTAACTTAAAATAACACCACAATATATTAATATAAACGTAATTTATGAGAAAGTATAAATTTCCAGAAAAAAACGATTCCATTTAGAATTTATGACCTCTGTTCCTTACTTCAACTTATTCGGGGTAGACAAATTAAGTACCAGTTACGCACTGAGGTCGATGTAATCGACTTAATCCCATTGTCTGTCCTTGTTTGTCCCCTCTATGTTTAGCCCCTTGTGGGCAATAAAGAAATAAGAAACGTTAGCACGCTGGGCGAAATGCTTAGCGGAATTTCGTCTGTCTTTACGTTCTGAGTTCAAATTCCGCCGAGTTTGACTTTGACTTTCATCCTTTCGGGGTGGATAAATTAAGTACCAGTTGCGTACTGGCGTCGATCTAATCGAGTGGCCCCTTCCCCCAAAAATTTCGAGCCTTGTGCCTAGAGTAGAAAAGAAAAGAATGTATTCTAGAAAACAGTAATTGTAGCAGCAGCCACCACCGCAATCTCCACTACTACTACTACTACTACTACTACTACTACTACTACTACTACTACTACTACTACTACTACTACTACTATTTACATTAGTACAATAGCAGCAAATGTGATTTAGGTTTTACCTGCTGACACTTCTGTTGGATTTTTCTGCTCCAATCAAAATCTTCTCTGGTGTGTTTATGATATTGTTGATGATAGAAAGGATATCATCCTTTATTGCATTGGCACTCACATTCGATATACATGGCACTATCTTCTCATAATTAGCTACAGCCAGGACAACATCGATTTCTTTGAAATAAACTGATTTCTGGGAAATATTTAACAGTTGTCTGGTTAAATCTTTAATATTACCTGCAATGGAAAATTGAACGGTTAATTTGAGAAGAATTTATTGAATGAAAATTCAACGTCACATTACTATTATCGGGTCATTGGAAGCTTACAAAGATATCAGAAATAACCAAAAACATTCAGTTCACTACTGGTTCGTTAATTGTTCTAAATCTAATCCAGTGTTTTCTACTCTATAATTTTAGTTGCTATAGTCGTGCCACACATTACTACAAAATGTTATAAAACGTTTTTTTTTTAACAATGGAATTCGAAGTATTTTATGGCATTCTTTCGTTTGAAGAAGCAAAGTTGTCAGCTCGACATATACCGGATCATATGATTGTTCGTTAATTTCCGTAAAATTCTTTTAACTTCTTTAGGCGTAGGAGTGGCTGTGTGGTAAGTAGCTTGCATTACCAACCACATGGTTTCGGGTTCAGTCCCACTGCGTAGCACCTTGGGCAAGTGTCTTCTACTATAGCCTCGGGCCGACCAAAGCCTTGTGCGTGGATTTGGTAGATGGAAACTGAAAGAAGCCCGTCGTATATATGTGTATATATATATATATGCGAACACAGAGAATGTGACGTCATCGTCGTTGTGGTGGTGGTGGTGGTGGTGGTGGTGGTGGTAAAAGATGTCGTTTAAGATAGGTGATTAAAAGAAAAATGATAATCTTAAATTTTTGTAATGCTAATAAATGAATGAAAATATAGTTTAGTTCGTAACCAAAAACTTACTGAATGTTTTGATACCCCATACGTCAAAAACGGTTACTCTGTTCTGGAATCCATAAGGAACATACGCGCTCACACTCACACACGCACACACACACATACAAACTCTCTTTTATTATGTATATATATATATATATATGTGTGTGTGTGTAAATATGCGCACAATACATACGTTTATGCATCCACACACACACACTTATATATCAACTATTATGGGTGCCCAAAACAGTAAAACCGAAACAACAACAGCTACTACTACTACTACTACTACTACTACTACTACTACTACTACTACTACTACTACTACTACTGCTGCTACTGCTGCTGTTGCTGCTGCTGCTTCTGCTGTAATGGTGTCGGAAACAATTGACTGGTCACTCACATTCATTGATACGATGACCTTGCATTTTCTTGAGTTCTTTAATGATCCATTTAGTATTATTACATTGAGAAATGTCTACATCTTTCCAGACACCAGTAAAAGGTGATTGTTTGGGCAAATTAAGACACGTGGTAGCCGCCGTTCCTTGAACACTAAAAAGCCAAAGCAAAACAAAATAAAATCAGGTGAAAATGATATTGGTCAATCTTATTTCATCAACTTAAAATGAATATAAAAAAAAATTACGTCGATCTCATCCGTAATCTATCGAAACAAGAAGTAATAATTGCTTTATTCCTCACAAAAGCCTTAAAACATTTAGAGAAATACAAAGATAAATGATAGTGAGGATTTACATGTACACGTGTATCATCAAGTACTTTTTCGTTAGTCCCGCAGACCGTAATTTGCTCGTGACTGAACCCTCAAGAACTTTCACCGGAAGATCAACTATGTGTGCATAAAATATCTTAGGTTATATGCTGTGTAATAGTAAAATACCTGTGTTACATCAGATGAATATAGAAACATTCCCTTCTATCATAATTTAATACTTAATAATAATTATTTAATAATTTAAGAATGCAAGATTGTTTCATAGAATAATTCTTATTAATTTTTGCACACGGCCATTAGTTCTGAGGGAAGAGAGAAAGTTAATACTGTTGTCCCTAGTACTTGTTTTTATCGACCCTAGAAGGATGAAAAGCAAAGCTAACACCAGTGGGATTTGGATTCAGAACGTAATGAGCTGCAAGACATATCACTTTGCATTTTGCACGACACACTAACAATTCTATTAGCTCGTTGCCTGATTCTCTCCCTAAAACAGTAAGATTTAAAAAATTCAAAGGAAATATAATAATATAAACGAACCAGTCTCTTGTTGCTATATGTGCAAGACACGAGATGTACGCGGTATCTCCTATTTTTGTCACTGGCCACTGAAACCTGCCATTTGTGTTTTCATTGCAAAACTCTGAATAAATTAAACATGAATATAGTACATGCATTAGAAAATACATTGGTATGATTTATATACAAGAAAATACAAGAATATTGATAAAATGCTTTATCTGTAAATACTATTATAAAAAGAAAATAGAGATTAACCAAATGTCAAATGACATTGATATACAGTTCTATATTTAAGAGATGAGGAATTATTTACATTATTTACATTTGACGGATATTTGTCCTCATCTTGTTTGTTTCGGCTGATATACCCTCCAGCCTTCGTCAGGTGTCTTGGGGAAATTTCGAACCTGGGTTCTCATTCCTAACGATGTTACTATTATTATATTATTATTATTATTATTACTATTATTAATCAGGTCGCTGCCGTGAATCGAACTCGGAACCTTGGGGTTAGTAGCCCGCGCTCTTAACCACTACGCCATATGCCCGTGGGCATACAAGATGAGGACAAATATCCGTCAAATATAAATAATGTAAATAATGTAGACATTGATATATATTAGGCCACCTCTGGAGGCGCAATGGCCCAGTGGTTAGGGTAGCGGACTCGCGGTCATAGTAGATATAAAATTCTAATTATAAGCCATATCAATATTGGATGTAAAGTTATTTATATATTTTTAGGAGAGCTTTAAAGTTCAGAAACCATGGCTCTGAGTTTTCATTTCTGATCATCTGACAATTGCGGTCACAACCGTCAGGAAGTTGGAGTAACGGTTTGTGAGATGATGACGATAACAATAACAATGATAATGATGATGATAAGGAGGAGGGTGAGAGGAAGATGAGGAGGAGGAAACGGAAGAAGAAGAAGAAGAGGGGGAGAGTATGATGATGCTTGGTGAAGGTGATAAAGATGATACAAGACACAGCGCTTACTTCTATCACTTATTTCGCTATCTTCCTCAAAGCCTAAACTACGTAGCGCTTTTGCTTTCAAAATATCTTTAACTTGTTCTTTTGTAACATTCTTAGGAACATGGCACTCAAGGATAAATACTTCTGTCTTGCTCTGCGCACTGAAACAAGAATTTCAAAACAAAAGAAACTTAAATAAATAAACAAACAAACAAACGGTTTTTCAATGGCGTTCATCAGAACTTTTAGTATGTGGGAATACAGAAGGATAAAAGGAAGGTGATTTAACCATAATGATAGAGATCTAAAGTGTAGAGATGAAATATTCAGAGCGGTTATTGGCAGAACTAGGAAAATTGGACTGAGAAGATTGTTTCTGTATCAGATCCTTTCATTCTGGGTTCAAATCTCGCTATAGTATACATAGGTAATATGCTCAATTCGTCACATAATTTAAACCAATTATCTGGTACCTTCAGTGTCTTCTGCGGACCCTACTCTGCTGCAAAGATTCGTTCCAGGTCTCCAACTTCGGTATGTATTCCTCGCTCACTACCACCAGTGCCTATGACTTTGGAATGAGTCATAGGTACTGCCTTGCTTTCTGACAAGATGGCACCCCCACACACCACACATATATAATGGACTCTCCCATCGAAGACGACGTATGAGCGTTCAGCTGTTTTGCTGAATGACATGGTTTGTTTATAATGATCAAATGTTCGTGACACATTTTAGCTCACTCTCTCCAACAAATCGACGTTGCCTGAACAGGTGCATGGTGTACCACGCGTTAGGCATCGAAGTGATCGCAGAGCAACGTGAGATGAAGTGTTTTGCTCAAGCACACAACGCAGAACCCAGTCTAAGAATTGAAATCCCGATTGTGAGATCGTGAGCGCAACTTCCTAACCACTAAGCCATGCGCCCTCATTCCTATATGTATATGTAGGTACGCATGTATGTTCCTTTGTGTGAGCATAATTAACCTTTATAATACCTAAGCGCTACAATACTTTACATCTGCGGTAAAAATCACTAATATATTTTGAGCAAAAATGGAAGAAACCTGAAAGGATAAAGGATTTAGCTTACCCACAATTCTTGACTGTGTAAATACCTGGCATATGTAAAAACTTCTTCTCCAACTGCAAAAGAAAGATATATATATATAATACAATATAGGATAAATTCTTTATAAGAATTTATCAAGTAGTCAGCGTGAAAAAACCTCATAATGAAAAAATAACGAAAAATTTCGTAATGAAAAAATTCATCGTTTCTTCATAGATATATTTAATTATATATAAAGGGCATTAACTGTGTATCAATGCCTCACGCTATCGAGGGACTAAATAAGTAAAAAAAACTACCAAAAATAAGCAACATATTTACCGAAAGCGAGGGAATGCAGCTTTTCAAAATTTATCTCTTAAAAACATTTAAGCTGCATTCCCTCGCTTTCGGTAAATATGTTGCTTATTTTTGGTAGTTTTTTTTACTTATTTAGTCCCTCGATAACGTGAGGCATTGATACACAGTTAATGCCCTTTATATATATATATAATATATATATATATATATATATATATATATATATATATATATATATACGCGTGTGTGTGTGTGTGTGTGAAATAAAATGAGACAACAAAGCCAAGGACTTTTATAAAGAGAAAAGTAGTCTTACAACTGTTTCTGAGATATTAGGGATATCGCTTACATAACCAGAAACAACTGTAAGACTATCTTTCCTATAAATTCCACACATCTTTGGGTTTGTTGTCTCATTTTATTTAAGGTCCTCCCTTAGAACTTACACGGCCTTACCTGCCATCTTGGCCTTCTGGATACTAATACTTCTCATATATATATATATATATATATATATATATATATATATATATATATATATATATATATATATATATATATTGAGAAAAAGAGTAGTCAGAATTTTGGAAAAAAAGTCTTTTTATTTCTTTATTATTATTATTAGCGTTTTCGTTCCTTTCTCGAACTTGTCAAATATAATTTTGTGAACGTACAAACAGCTTGTTCATTTATATAAACCAGATGTTTGTGGGGGGTGGGGTGTGTGTGTGTTTAGAAGAGAACGTTGTTTTTTGTATTTGGTGAGGCTCCATGACAATGGAGATGGTTAGATATCTTTCAGACGAGATATTCTGTTCGTTATCTTAAATGGTACAATGGAACAATTCCCTATCACGTCACTGCTTTGTTTTCAAAGTGTGATGTTAACTATCGTTCAAAATGGGACTGTACGTATTATGCTTGTCACTGAGGAACCTACAGATTGTATTAGACTTCTTATAATGCGTTTTAATACTTTTCATTTTGGCTTTCAATAACAAGTCACTGCGCATTGTTATGGGAGTAACATAAGTCTGTTTGTCTGTCTGTCTTTCTGTCTATGAGTGTGTATTATATACACAACAAGACAGAGAGAGAGAAAGAGAGGGAGAGTAGTGGGAGAAAAGAGGGAGAGTAGTGGGAGAAAAGAGGGAGAGAAAGTTCGAAATGGATTTTAGATAGGCAAGCACTTACTTCTTTAGATATGGCTGTAAGGTTTTCATTTTTGTTGCCTTGCCTCTTGTAAAGCAAATATAATTGAAAAGAACTGGTCCAGACTGTTGATAGCGATAAAATTAAAACAGAGACGTTGCTATTATAAACATGACATGCATTATAGGCATTAATTTAATTCGACTGGTAAATGCATGATTTCTATACAATTCTTTTTTCCTTCACAATAACAAATCAAAGACTGTGGAGTTGACAGGGCACTTGGTCCAAGATTGGTTAGTTTGCATTCTGTTACTTAGTTCTTGAAGTTACAGCGCTACTATCACAAGCTGTGAATAGGTAATGAACGCAAGAACAACTCCATGTTGTAAGCTGTTGCAGTAGTGGAAAACTGACGAGTGCTTCATGAACCTCTAATTTACATATGCTCACACACAAACACATGTATATATAATAAAGAAGATGGAAAACTTTGCTGCATTCCCTACAGAAATCAAACCTCGTATCTACTGCAAACCGTATGCGTGCTAATCACAAATCTAAGACGGCTACAGAATTTTGAAGCACTCAAATAAGTAGCTTCATTCTAACACTACAAGGTTCGTCAAACCAATGGCCTAAACTCGGTTATAAACCATCACGATAAAGTATTATGTAATGTATGAGAGATGAAAGATTTGTAATCTGGCATACGAAATTCTAAGATAATGCATGCTATGTATGCGTGTACATACATACATACATACATACATACATACATACATACATACATATACATATATGTATATATATATATATACATACACATACATATATGCATATGTATATATATATTTATATATATATGTATATATATATGTATATATTCATATACATATATATACATATAAATATATATGCGTACACACACGCACACACACACATATATACATATATACATATATATACATATATATACATATATGCGTGTATAAATATATATACATATATACATATATATGTATGGGTATTTATGTATGTCTGTATATATATTTATATGTATGTATATACATAAGTATATAATATATAAAAATATATTTGTATAAAATGCGTGCATATATATGCATATATATATATATATATATATATATATATATATATATATATGTATGTGTGTGTGTGTGTGTGCGTGTGTGTATGTGTGTTTGCATATATATATGTATATATACATAAATGTGCATACATATATAAGTATACATATACATATACATATACACACATATCCATACTTATATATATATACACGCTCTTTTTCAAAAGTCTAAGTCCCTTTGCTACTGGAAACAAGACGAGACGGTTGTTGTGCTGATGACGCCTACTGAGACAGAAACACGTGTGCCTCTTATATCCAGAAAATAAACCTGTCATTTTCCTTAAATGGCATGTCAAGTTTGAAGAAGAATTCTTCATTCTTGAGATTATCGGAACTTTTCAGAAGGGGCTGGCCGTAATTGGCCTTTGGTAACAGTAACCCAGCGTGGAGGGGCGTGCGTTAGTGGTTAAGATGTCAGACTGATGACCGCAAGATTCTGGTTTCGATTCGTGGATCGGGAGGTACGTTGTGCTCTTCAGGAAAGCACTTCATTTCACGTTGACCCAGTTTGCTCAGCTGGGAAAATTCAGTAACCCAGCAACGGACCGGCGTCTTGTCCAGCGGAGAATATATGCGTCATGGAGTCTATATAACTCGGAAACGATCTTTGACACATGGCCTGGTGGGATCGGCATATCAAAGAAAAGACATAACGTTTCTTCAGCATGTCGTAAAAGACAGTGAAAAGAAGTTGAAGTAGGATTTGCACTCCGACCTTGTTAAACCCTCACCAGCAACGACTGCCCAAACAGACCCGTGGGTTGGAGGATTGTTGCCTGGGTGGCGCATATGTGTCATCCTCCAGGAGTAAGCAATCACCAACAGATGATGGATGTAGCAGCGCATTGTTACAGTGATTTCCGCCTACTACTACTACTACTACTACTACTACTACTACTACTACTACTACTACTACTGCTGCTGCTGCTGCTGCTGCTGCTGCTACTACCACCAACACCACCACCACCACTACTACTACTACTACTACTACTACTACTACTACTACTACTACTACTACTACTACTACTACTACTACTACTGCTGCTATTCTAACAACTCGAGTACGATTTATATGAAAAAAGAAAAAAAAACAAACTTACCTTCGAAAACATTCTCGTTACATAAGCCTGTGTTGCAACAAGTAACACAAGAATTGCCTTTAGTCCAATTATTGCAATTTGACACATTCCGTCTCTCAGTTTCAGTGCAATTTTCGCGTGTGCTGCATGTTTTTTCAACCTTGGAATCACCGTGCATTGCTATTGTGGTCATACATCTAGGCTGCAGCGATAAATATTAAAAGAAAAATCGGATACCACAAACACGACGACAACGTGTGTGTTTCAATAATCTGACTGAAGGAAGTCACCTTTGTTTTTAACCGGCTGATGAGACCAATTACAAACTTAATTCGTTAAAGTTGTATTTTATCTCTAAAAGTTACAAATTCGAAATGGTTTCAGAGCAAATCTAGAAATGCTTAAAAAGAGTTAATTAATTCACACGAACTATGATGCAGAGGATTTTGATTGTCAGAGAGATGTAAACAGATATCAAAATATTTTTCGACAAAGAGAACATTAAATCAAGTTCAAAGAAGACTCTCGATATCTGGGCAGTTTTAATTGTGATATATCATAGCAGAAGGTGAGAAAGCAATATCTGTTTACCTGTATACCATGGCAGTCGGTCAGATATCTGCAGTTCATCTCCGAACATACGTGGCACTGAATTCTCTCATAATTAATCGTGTGACCTACACATTAAAATGAAACATATAAGTACGTATAAGTTAATGAATATGAGAAAAGTTAAGAAATCAACATGTACCATATATAGAAATCATAGAGAATATGTAGTTTCAGTAAATGAATGTTGTATATGTGAGTATGGCGTAGGAGTGGCTGGGTGGTAAGTAGCTTGCTAACGAACCACATGGTTCCGGGTTCAGTCCCACTGCGTGGCACCTTGGGCAAGTGTCTTCTACTATAGCCTCGGGCCGACCAAAGCCTTGTGAGTGGATTTGGTAGACGGAAACTGAAAGAAGCCCGTCGTATATATATATATATATATATATATATATATATATATATATATATATATATATATATATGCATGTATGTATGTGTATATGTTTGTGTCTGTGTTTGTCGCCCCAATATCGCTTGACAACCGATGCTGGTGTGTTTACGTCCCTGTAACTTAGCGGTTCAGCAAAAGAGACCGATACAATAAGTCCTGGGGTCGATTTGCTCGACTAAAGGCGGTGCTCTAGCATGGCCACAATCAAATGACTGAAACAGGTAAAAAGAATATGGGAGCCAATAGTTAATTAAGCTTATAAACATATTTTCAAATGAAGACTATAAACATTCGCTTTGCAGTCACGTCACGAGGATGTTGCAGTTACATCACTGATACAATTTGGAAAGGCATAAAAAAGGGCATAAAAAGGTAGGTAAAGGCGTGTTCTCTTTACTTTAAATTCCGGTGTCAGATCAAGGCATTAATATGTTGAAATAATCCGAAAAAAGGGACGTAATTCTGAAGTATTTATTCTATATTTAAGAGTGACCTCCCTTATAAAACCTGTAACTGGTAAGGTATCAATTTGCAGCGTAATCTATCAGGTCATCCCATAAGTTCTGTCTGGATTTTGAATAAAGAAAACAAGTGATCAAGTGTTATATTTAATTGGAATTTAATTATCAATGTACTTTCCCTGATTATCTATGACTTCCTTCAATCTATTTACAAGTTTTTTAATCCCATCAATGTAAAACTCTTTTGGTTTCAAAGCGAAGAAGTCTGAAATATCAGTTTCGACCTCCTCCTGGCTTGCGAAAGTTATGTCCCCCAAATGATTCTGTAAACTACGAAACAAATGGTAGTATGAAGGAGCAAGGTCGGGAGAATAAGGTGGATGAGGAATTTTTTCCCAACCAAGGTCTTCGATCTTCTGTGATGTGATCTTTGCAGTGTGGGGTCGCGCATTGTCCTAATGAAACATCACTCCTTTTCGATTCACTAAAGCGAGTCTTTTTTTCTTTCAAAGCTTGGTTCAAACGCTCTAATTGCTGACAGTAGACTTGAGCATTGATTGTTGCATTAGGTGGTAACAATTCAAAGTGAATTACTCCTTTGCAATCCCACCAGATAGAGAGAAGAACCTTTTTTCTGTGAAGTTCCAGAGAGATACAGATAACAATTACACTAAGTATAAATAAGATCTGTAAAATATTGATGTAAAATGCAAGGAGTAAAGTATAAAAACTCGCATATTTGATTGATAAGTATGTTGTGCAAACTGCTACAGAGATAATATATAACAGAGGAAATTATATTAAATATATGGAATTTTCATCGTGGATTTCTGTAGATCGTATAAAGAGAAGAAACGATTGCAACAGAATTAAGGAAGATTTCACCTACTTTTACATTGCGAAGGTTTCTGCGTATGGGTTAACTTGGTATGGTTGGTTCCAGCCTCTATACAGTAGCCCAGGACAGTCACATTCCTGTTGTCTGCTTTACTTATACGCTCGATAAGATCTGGTAAATGACATCCACAGACCATGTCTTTATTGTTTCTCAAGTCACTGTAATTCCAATAAAATTTGTATAAGATCAATTGAAAACTTTGTTTAGATGCTTAAAAGTTTTGACGCTTATGGTTTTCTGGAATGTATTTGTATCTTTGATGTGCATTGTATAAGGGGGGCTTAAAGCTTAGTTGAATCTGGTAGAAACTGAAACTTGAGAGAAAGGGTATCAAAGTAGTCCATCGCCTATTTTGGTGATCTGCTATAATCCCTAAACGTGTGGTAGTAAGTACAACTTTAAGTCTTGCTTCCCCGATTACCAAGAAAGGTAAACAGAGAGAGAGAGAGAGAGAGAGAGAGAGGGGGGTGGGGAGAATATCAGGTAGCGGGTTAACAACAACACAAAAGTCTCTGAAACTATTGTTTCCCGTGCACCCATTACTAGTCACACTTCCGAGGGTAGACTGAGTAACCCCAAATAATTCTTCGGTAATGACATGTTGTCCCGTGCGCAAAACCTCGGCCTTCTCATCCTACTGCAATAATTACGTTTCCACTGGCTGAGCCAGCCATGTACACTGCATGTAAGATGAGAAGATCACGAAAAACAAGTTGTATTATGAACTAGCATCCGGTAATACAACACAAGGACGACTCCGTCACCGTTTCAACAATGTTTGCAATAGAGTCATGAAGTCGCTTTATGCGAAAGTTGAAAAGTTGGGGAACATTACTGATGATCATTCCTACTAGACAAGGGTTTTAAAAGACGAGAGAAGAGGCTGAGCTTTTCTGCAGAATCAGAAAAACAGCATCAGGATGTGGCTACTGGACAGTACCTACAAATGCAGTCATTACAGTCGACACTGTCACTCACGTGTGTTCTCTTTATGATCACAATAGACGAGGCTCTGCTAACAAGACTGAAGCAAGATTTACCAGGCGTAGACACATGGTTTCGTGAGACTAATGGATGCCTCCTCCATATTAAACAAATAACTGTAATAGTTTTACCTCAATTTATGAATTTTATTTTTACAAATAAAATGTTTTCATTTTGTAATAAACAAAAGAAGAGCAGACTTGAACATACATTCCAGTTATGTTTGAAAGAGATGAAAATGCGCCATCTTGATATTCTTTGATTTGGTTGTTCCTCAAATTTCTGAAAGGAAATAAAAATGAAAGAAATAAACTTTCACAAACGTCTGTATTTCTATTTCGTCAACACAAATAAAATAAATTGCTCTGCCTTTAGTATTGTGTTCCATTTCTCTTTAGGTTCTTGTCGGTCTATTTAGAAATGAAGTTTGCTTGAGATATTTTAAGACAGAAATCTTACGTGGTGCCTCTACAACCCAATATGGAACATAAAAAATATATTTAATAAAAAAAAAAAACGTCTGCGTAAAAAAAGCTGTTATCTCTGAAATTAATGTTTCTGATTTTTACATGGCATTCTCGTGTATAACACAAATTATATCTTTAACCTCTTAACATATTATCCCGTGTATTTTCATTCAGAGATGTCTAGTAAATATATATTTGAACGAAAATATACGTTCCCTGTACTCTGAGTTATCTGTCACTTATTTCTAACGCGAAATATTTCGTTCATAATGTTATCCCAGTTTTCTATCATTAACTATCAGTAACTATCATTTCTATCAGTAACTTCATAATAAATCCTAACTGATCCAAAATAATTTGTTTTTCGCAAACAGAGTTATAATCTTTTTGAATGACTTTTGTCAACTTTATGATTTTTTTTCCTATTGACGTTTGACAGCCGTCACTTTTAGCTCACTATAGAAGCAAATTGCGCGTAATTTTGTTTACCGCTGTTAGTTCAGTGTCAATTTTAAGATGGAGTGCAAAAGAACAAAATTTTCACCATATTTTGCTTTTTTATTTCCGTAAAGGTAAGAAAGTTGCTGAAACTGAGACTCAGAGATATGTGAACTTTATGTGTTGATTGTTTAACAGAACACACATGTCAGAAATAGTTTAAAAAATTCCGTTCTGAAGATGACCAACGTTCTGGTCGACCTTCTGAAGTTGATGATGACCGAATCAAAGCCATAATTGAACCTGATTGTCATATACTTGTGCGAGAGAGATTGCAGAGAGGTTAGATGTATCACACACAACAAATGAAAATCACTTAAAATGCCTTGGACTCGTTAAGAAGCTCGATATTTGGGCTCCACATAAATTAAAAGATATTCACTTAAAATAACGAATCAATATTTGCAATATACATCTCAAACGCAATGAAATCGAACTCTTTTTTAAACGAGTCATCACTGGTGATCAAAAATGGATTGTCTACAACAGCATCAACCGGAAACAATCATGCTCTAAACATAATGAACCAACACAAACCACATCGAAAGCTGAATTGCACCAGAAAAGGTTATGCTATCAATTTGGTGGGATTACAAAGATGTTGTGTATTTTGAGCTACTTCCAAGGAACCAAATGATCAACTCAGATGTTTACTGTGAACAACTAATAAAACTGGAGGAAGCAATCAAAGAAAAACGGCCAGAATTGGCAAATCGTAAAGGAATCGTTTTCCAACATGACAACACTAGTTCACACACGCCTTTGCTAACTTGTGAAAAATTATTCACGCTTGGTTGGAGAGTGATGTCACATTCACCATATAGCCCTGACCTTACACCATCAGATTACAATTTATTTCGAAGTTTGCAAAATTCTTTGAATGGTGAAACCTTCCATAATGATGACTCATACACACAGAGAGACAGACAGAGAAACAGTCACACTTACGTGCCCATAGATGCACACACATATAAAGTTCAATTCAGGAAAGAATAGTGTTTATTTATTCATGGCAAATTTACATGCGTTTCCATTATAATTAACAATATATGCATGAGATTAGACTGAATTAATTGTAACTGAAACACGTATTAAAAAGATTTCAGTAAATAATTTAACACTATATTTTCCTGTCTTATTCTTTAATTTATATTCCATGACCATTATAGCCAACAGACTTGCAGCATGGGATTATCTGCCTAATAGCAGGAATTTTCTACTCAGGCAACTGTTTTGGATTATAATAGAACATATGGAGTCTAACTCAATGATTACATGACATGATCTTAGATAATCTAGATAGGCACACGCATACTCTCTTTCTCTCTCTCTCTATGTATGTATGTATGTATGTATCTCTCTCTCTCTCTCTCTCTCTCTCTCTCTCTCTCTCTCTATATATATATATATATATATATATATATATATATATATATAAATACTTGCATGGATATGCAGACACAGGCACGCACGCACGCACACGCACACGCACACACACACGCGCGCGCGCGCACACACACATATGCACTTAATTTTAGAAATTTGATCCAAAGAACCGAACAGAAGTTACGGTAAGCACGGCAACTGAGGAACTGGTTATCGGGTAACACAAACTACAACGCAATTTAACAGGATGGTGCACTGATAATCTCAGATACACTATATGTATAATGTTTCCATTCTATAGTGTTTCCATTCTGGAGTATGTAATATGCAAATTACCAGGTGTGAGAGGCAAAGAAATCTAAATATTTAATGAAACATCTGTAATCACTACAGATGCTATAAAAATTCCTTCGCCTCACATATTTTTGTTTTGCTTATACCTTATACATATATACATACATACATACATACATACATACATACATACATACATACATACATACATGTTGTTGGCACTCCGTTGCTTACGACGTCGAGGGTTCCAGTTGATCCGATCAACGGAACAGCCTGCTCATGAAATTAACGTGCAAATGGCTGAGCACTCCACAGACACGTGTACCCTTAACGTAGTTCTCGGGGAAATTCAGCGTGACACAAAGTGTGACAAGGCTGGCCCCTTTGAATTACAGGCACAACAGAAACAGGAAGAAAGAGTGTGAGAAAGTTGTAGTGAAACAGTACAGCAGGGTTCGCCACCATCCTCTGCCGGAGCCTCGTGGAGCCTTAGGTGTTTTCGCTCAATAAACACTCACAACGCCCGGCCTGGGAATCGAAACCGCGATCCTATGACCGCGAGTCCACTGCCCTAACCACTGGGCCATTGCGCCTCCACAACACACATACAACCATACATACATACATACATACAACCATACATACATACATACATACATACAAGAACCTACAGTGTGGTAGAAGCCATAGCCACTCATAATGAAAAATACTGATGGAATATACCAGTAAAAACCTCAATAAAATGTATATATAATAGACCTGACATAGTGATTTGGGATTGAGAAGAAAAACTTATACAGTTGTGGAAATCAGTTTCCCACGGGTGTTAAAATAAAGCTGACGATTAGCGAAAAAGTGAATACCTGCGCTGAACTATTGAGGAATCAACAGTTACTCTATGCAGATTACAAGTTCAAGTTTATAACTGTAATTATTGGGCCACTTTCACTATTTTCAATCTGATCAGTTTCAAATATCATGATGATGAAAGAAACTTTCTCACCTTCTCGAGCCATTTGTTGTTTTTCTGTGAATTTCAACTATATATACAAACAAACATATATACATGCATACAAACATACATACACATGAGTCTTAAATCTAGGTTAGAAACCAGCTCTTTCTCAATTGGCAAGAAATGTTGAAATAAAACTGAATAATGTCATATAAAAATATATGTATATCTATATGTGCATGTGCGTAGAAACATATAAAATCTAATAAATATAGAATCACAGGCAAAAATATACTCAACTCACAATTTCTTTAAATTCTGAAGGTGTTGCCAAGAACCATCGCTGATGTTCGTAATTCTGTTGCCACTCAGGTCTCTGAAATATGTAAGAGTATATGTAACAGAGGCAATTGAAATGCACCGGTTTTTAGTCATTCACTCATGTATATGGGATGAAAGTAGTTCGTGTGTATGTATACATTGATATAAATATGTTTATTTTTATGAATGTGTGTATATATGTATGTGTGTTTGTATATTTTCATATATATATATGCATAATACCTTTTAATGTATGTGCACCCTCTCACATCTTCTAAACTGTGTTCTCTTCGCATTCAGATCGGATCTTCCGTGTTTTGCCTCTTAACGACAATATAAGCTTCATTTAATCAAGGTATCTTTGGCCCGAAGAGTAACCTGTGGTATACACCTTGTTTGGATGTCTACCACTTCCGGGGTTCCGCTCACTATGAAACGTACGTAGCCCGGATCTTATCTGCTCCATATATTTCATCATCACTTATCAAATGGCTCAAAGCAGCTTAGAAAACTAATTAAAACTCTATATAGCCATCGGTACTATCAGTAATATTTTGAAATAGCGGGAAATAGGGAAATAGCGGAAAATATAAGCATAATTTGCATAAAGAACAAGTTTCATTAATCTTATAAAATACAGGCATATACAGTAAATGAAGGAAAAATAAATATTACGTTTTGAGAAGCAACACTCCATTTTGTATGTCACAATTACATACAAAGAAGAATGCGCCCACTGGATATATAGAGTTCTAATGAGTTTTATATAGAACTTTGGACCATTTGATCAGTGATGATCAGATATCTGGAAAATTCCGTTTTTCAGTAACACTCAGGACCCATTGGTGTTGAATATGAGGGAGAGTACTGTACATATATTCCATGCATGTATATATATATACAAGTCTGATTCAACTTACAGTTCCTCTAGACTGTCGAGGTTTTCGAATTGACCTTCTTCAATATTCGATATTTCATTATCAGTAAGGATTCTGAAAAATAAAAAGACAAACAATAAAATAAAACGACAGATCATTAAAGAACATTAATGTGTGAAGAAGAGTTACTGAGATTGTGGTAGGAAAGGTGGGTTGTATAGAGAAGGAATAATTGAGAAGTGTCTGAAGACCTGAGCAAAGCTAAAAATGAATGAAGTAGAAGAATATATGCACATATATAAGTAGAATATAATATATACACCTACACCCATCAATACAACGATATCTTTCTCATCATACACACATATACACGCCTGTAAATGTATATATATATATATATATATATATATATATATATATATATATATATATATATATATATATATATATATATATATATATATATATATATATATATATATATATATACACACAAATATATACATGCATATAAAGCTACATATACATGAGCCTTGAATCTAGGTTAGAAACCAGCTCTTTCTCAATTGGCAAGAAATGTTGAAATAAAATTGAATAATGTCATATAAAAATATATGTATATCTATGTGTGCATGTGCGTAGAAACATATAAAATCTAATGAATATAGAATCACAGGCAAAAATATACTCAACTCACAATTTCTTTAAATTCTGAAGGTGTTGCCAAGAACCATTGCCAATGTTCGTAATTCCAGTGCGACTCAGGTCTCTGAAATATGTAAGAGTATATGTAACAGAGGCAATTGAAATGCACCGGTTTTTAGTCATTCACTCATGTATATGGGATGAAAGTAGTTCGTGTGTATGTATACATTAATATGAATATGAATATTTTTATGAATGTGTGTATATGTGGGTGTATATATTTTCAGACATACATGCACACTTACATAAATATATGCGCGCGCGCACACACACACACACACTAACGCACACGTGCACACACACGCACGCGCGCGCACACACACACACGCACACACAGACGCATATATTATATAGATAAATAGATAGATAGATAGATAGATAGATAGATAGATAGATAGATGTAAGGTCCAAAGATCGAGAGGCACGGTGAAAGGGAGCTTGAAGCAATGCATAGAAAATATAAATATATAAAAAAAAACAATCATCAGGAACTATGGTGGTTTACTGGGGCAGAAAGGTGTGGATTTTTTTCCAATCGAAGTACGAGAGGCTAAACAGAACTATTTTATATTTCACCGCTGGCAGCCATGGTTGCCAGATATCTGAATAAAGATCTAAGAGTTAAGGAATGGAATGGATAAAACCCGGGCTGCATATGTTTCATAGTAAGTGGGAACCCAGAAGTGGTAAACATCCAAGCAAGGTATGTACCATAGACTACTCTTCAGGCTAAGGGTATCTTGATTAAATTAAGTTTACATTGTCGTTAGAAGGCGCATGTTAACAAGTGAAGTATTCGATCAGAATCCGTAGAGAGCGTATACATACGTTCATTCAAACATCCAAAACAGGACGAGGAATGCTGATTAGAAAACTATAGATAAAGCAATGAATGACGTTATCAAAAATGTACAATAGTTTCTAAAGCTTTAATATGTAAATAAATATACACATGTCTAGACCTGCAAGTATACGTATGAGTATGCATACATAAAATGCATACACAAAACCAATCATGTAGATCTGTACAGGCATTCACCCCAAATCCTTGCAACTAGAGACATACACGCACAGCTGTTGTGTTGTCGAAATTTCAATGAAGTTACAAACAGGATCTTTTCCAATTGGCTACAAACCAAGGTATAAAACTATATGTGATATTGTCTTTGTAAGTCTCCCCGATACATATTTTTGTTCTTTGTTCTTTTCTTATATTCCTAATTTCTCTTCAAAGTTATATACTCCACTCAAACTGGGTTCTCTACGCATTCTGATCGGATCCTTCGTTTGTTAACATGGGACACCTAACGACAATGTAAACTTCATTCGAATCAAAATACCCTTACCCTGAAGAATAGCCTGCAATATACACCTCTGAAGAAAAATTAAATCTGAAGAATCTACAAGAATAGATGCAAGCGCTAATTTATAAAAACATGTGACATATTAATAAAAATCTGTAAATGTACAACCATCCAGATATCTGAGTACCTTATTATTATTTTTTCTAATATATAATTCTTATACATCACCTCCAAACCTTCTAATACATACATATATACATACATACATACATACATACATACATACATACATACATACATATATATATATATATATATATATATATATATATATATATATATATATATATATATATATATATATATATATATATATATATATATATATATATACATACATACATACATACCATGCACATATATATACAAATATATACATGCATATAAACATACATACACATGAGTCTTAAATCTAAGTTAGAAACCAGCTCTTTCTCAATTGGCAAGAAATGTTGAAATAAAATTGAATAATGTCATATAAAAATATATGTATATCTATGTGTGCATGTGCGTAGAAACATATAAAATCTAATAAATATAGAATCACAGGCAAAAATATACTCAACTCACAATTTCTTTAAATTCTGAAGGTGTTGCCAAGAATCACTGCCAATGTTCGTAATTCTGTTGCCACTCAGGTCTCTGAAATATGTAAGAGTATATGTAACAGAGGCAATTGAAATGCACCGGTTTTTAGTCATTCACTCATGTATATGGGATGAAAGTAGTTCGTGTGTATGTATACATTGATATAAATATGTTTATTTTTATGAATGTGTATATATGTATGTGTGTGTATATAAGTATAGTTTGAGAAAAAATAAGTCTTACTAATCTTAAAAATACATGTACATGCAATAAGTGTGGTAAAACAAAATACTGTATTTTGAGAAGCAACACTCCATTTTGTATGTCACAATGACATACAAGGGCGAATCCGCGCACTAGATATTTAGAATTTTAATGAGTTTTGTAAGGTACTTTGGACCATTTAATAAGTGATCCTATATCTGGAAAATTTAGTTATTCAGCAACTCCCTGACACTGTTGGTGCTGAATATGAGGGAGTTTACTGTATATATATAAAATGCATACACATACACAACAAGTATGATTCAACTTACAGCTCCTCTAAACTGTCAAGGTATTTGAAGCTATCTTTTTCAATATTCGATATTTGATTATTAGCAAGTTTTCTGAAAAATGAAAAGACAAACCATAAAATGAAACGACAGATCATTAGTGGACATTAAAGTATGAAGAAGAGTTATTGAGATTGTGGTAGGAAAGGTGGGTTGTATAGAATAGGAATAACTGAGAGGAAACCGGAGATCTGAGATAAGCTAAGAATAAAGGAACAACATGTGTAAGCAGAAGAATATAATATGTACACATACACCCATCACCACAAATGCATCTTTATCATCATACATACATATGCACGCATATATATATATATATATATATATACATATATATATATATATATATATATATATATATATATTTATAAACATATATATATATACATATATATAAACATATATATATTTATTTATTTATTTATATATATATATATATATATATATATATATATATAAACAATATAAACATATATATATATATATATATATATATATATATATATATATATATATATATATAAACATACTCTTTTACTTGTTTCAGTCATTTGACTGCGGCCATGCTGGAACACCGCCATATATATATATATATATATATATATATATATATATATATATATATATATATATATATATATATATATATATATATATATATATATATATATATATATATATATATATATATGGATATATATATATATATATATATATATATATATATGGATATATATATATATATATACATACATACATACATACATACACACACACACATACACACACACACATATATATATATATTTATATATATATACATACATATATATATATATATATATATATACACACATACATACATACATACATATATATATATATATATATATATATATATATATATATATATATATATATATATATATATATATATATATATATAAACATGCATACAAAACATGCATACACACAAGCCTTGGATTTCGGGTAGAAACAAACTCTTTCTCTATTGGTAAGAAATTTTGAACTGAATAATGACATAAAGATATATGTATAGGTGCGTATGTTTGTAGAAATATAAAATCTAATAAACTTAGTCACAAGGAAAATACACCCAACTTACAATTTCTTTAAATTACGAAGTTGTTCCCAAGAACCATTTCCGTTGTTCTTAATTCCATTGCCTCTCAGGTCTCTGAAATATGTAAGGGTATATGTAACAAACGGAATTGAAATGCACCGGTTGTTCGTCGTTCACTTACCCATATGGGATGAAAGAAGTTCCTGTGTATGTATACGTTAGTATGAATATGTATATTTTTATGAATGTGTATATATGTATGTGTGTGTTGTATTTTCATGCATACATGCTTACGTACATAAATATATGCATATACACACACACACATGTATAGATAGAGAAATAATTAGATAGATAGTCAGGTAGATAGACAAATGTAGGGCCCAAGGACCGAGGTACAGAAAGTAAGTGAACTTGAAACAATCCGTATAAGATAAAACAAAACACAATCATCAAGGACAATGGTGGTTTACTGGGGTGGAAGGTGTGGATTTTTTTTTTCCAATCGAAGTACGAGAAGCTGTAAAGAATTATTTTATATTTCACCGCTGGCAGCCATGGTTGCCAGATATCTGAATGAAAATCTAAGCGTTCAGGAATGGAATGGATAAAACCCAGGCTGCATATGTTTCATAGCGAGTGGGAACTCGGAAGTGGTAAATCTCCAAGCAAGGTGTATACCACATGGTACTCTTCAGGCCAAGGGTATCTTGATTAAATGAAGTATTCGTACTGTATTTAAAATAGAGTGTTGCTTCTCAAAATACAGTATTTTATTTTACAGCATTTACTGTAGATACCTGTATTTCATAAGATTAATAAAACTTGTTCTTTACGCAAATTATACTTATATTTTCTCCCATTTCTCTCCTTTCTACTATGTTCAAAATATTACTGATAATCCCGATGGATATATAAAGTTTTGAGTTTTGTAAGGTGCTTTGGACCATCTTTGTTTGTTTGTTGGCACTCCGTCGCTTACGACATCGAGGTTTCCAGTTGATCCGATCAACGGAACAGCCTGCTCGTGAAATTAACGTGCAAGTGGCTGAGCACTCCACAGACACGTGTACCCTTAACGTAGTTCTCGGGGATATTCTGCATGACACAGTGTGACAAGGCTGACCCTTTGAATTACAGGCACAACAGAAACAGGAAGTAAGAGTGAGAGAAAGTTGTGGTGGAAGAGTACAGCAGGGTTCGCCACCATCCCCTGCCGGAGCCTCGTGGAGCTTTAGGTGTTTTCGCTCAATAAACACTCACAACACCCGGTCTGGGAATCGAAACCACGATCCTATGACCGCGAGTCCGCTGCCCTAACTACTGGGCCATTGCGCCTCCACTTTGGACCATCTAATAAGTGATGATCAGATTGGAAAATTCAGTTATTCAGCAACTCGCATGGCCCATTGGTATTGAATACGAAGGAATTTACTGTACATATATACAATACATACTTATATACAACAAGTTTGATTCAACTTACAGCTCCTCTAATTTGTCGAGGTTTTTGAAGCTACCGTTTTCAATATCTATTATTTCATTATAACCAAGGTTTCTGAAAAATGATAGACAGATCATGAAAGACGACATAAAGGCAAACAGAAGTGAAATACAATCTCCTAATATATTTTTCTACTCTAGGCACAAGGCCCGAAATTTTGGAGGAGGGGAAAACAATTATGGTTTATTTTTGAGGACTATTCCCCACTCGGGTGTGTTTCGGAACAAGTCGTCCATATTTGTTTCATTTTCACCGTTTTGAGGGTTTGTGCATCCGTAGATTTCGACTGAAGCAACAAACAAGCAATGAAGGAAAATAAAGCCCTCACAAGAAAACTCGTTATGCTAAAAATAACAGCTAAAGGTCTTATATACAGAAATATGCTAAGACGACTTATCTGTTGCATACGATTTGTTTTCACTTTAAGTAAATTCCCAGGTAAACGTTTTTAATAGAAAGGCAGAAGACACCAGAATCAAAAATAAGGAATATTCATGCACTGTTAAATATAGAAGTGTAATGTATAATTTATTACAAAATCTCTATAATAAACATGATATTGAATGGAATAAGTCGCCGTTTGAACTTTCTTAATTACGCATATATGTTTGTGAATGTGGCAGAAATCTACGGATGTACAAAGACACAAAATGGAGAAAATGAAACAAATATGAACGGAGTGGCTGTGTGGTAAGTAGCTTGCTTACCAGCCACATAGTTCCGGTTTCAGTCCCACTGCGTGGCACCTTGGGCAAGTGTCTTCTACTATAGCCTCGGGCCGACCAAAGCCTTGTGAGTGGATTTGGTAGACGGAAACTGAAAGAAGCCCGTCGTATATATGTATATATATATATGTGTGTATGTGTATGTGTTTGTGTGTCTGTGTTTGTCACCCTAGCATTGCTTGACAACCGATGCTGGTGTGTTTATGTCCCCGTCACTTAGTGGTTCGGCAAAAGAGACCGATAGAATAAGTACTAGGCTTACAAAAAATAAGTCCCGGGGTCGATTTGCTCGACTAAAGGCGGTGCTCCAGCATGGCCGCAGTCAAATGACTGAAACCGGTAAAAGAGTAAAAGAGAGTAACTCATATATGTATATAAAGTAAATACACGTTTGCTAACCTATTTCGTCACCAAAAAATAGATACAGATTATAAACAATGAAAGGCTTTGCGTAGAGTACACACATACACACACAAACAGACAGCGAATATATCACGTTATTGTTTCACTTTTATACACACAAATATATATTCATGCATGCCAGTCGAAAAGTGAAAGTGTAATACTAATGCTTTAACACTCAATGGTTTTACACTTCTGTATATGACATGGACCTACTATTCATGTTAAGTGCTTCTTCGTATACTGTGTTTTCTGTCTTGCCATGTTTATAACTGAGAATGTAGAGGTTCTTTCCATCACCAACTCTAGAACATCCAACATACAGCTGAACATGTGAGAAACAAGGTTGAAAGAGGTTAAGTCCCACCACCTTTAGAGATTGACCTTGTGCTTCGTTAATAGACATTGCAAAGCTAAGTTTGACAGGAAACTGCAGTCTCTTGAACTGAATGGGGAGATCATTTGAGATGAGAGGTATCCTTGGAATGAAAACATTCTCACCCACCATGCTGCCATGACGGAGAAGAGGTTTCTCAGCTGCATAACTGAATTTGTGTCTCTTTCAGAGTGGCATCCCAGTGTGCATCATATTCCAGAAGACCGCTGAGATGGATGGCAAACCTGGTGATATGTTTGACATACTGTGTTATCAACCGTATGTAAGGCTGTAAAAGATGTCGGTCCTTTGATATGGTGTAATAGAAGCATTAGATAGTAGAACTCTGAGTAGTTGGCATGGAGAACATAGACTTCTGCCAAGTGTGTCTGATTCCCAGATGATGTGTGGGTGCTCCAAGTGCACGTCTTTTCCATTTGTTTTGGTACCAGGTATAGAATTGTGGAACTCCATTGTATAGCAGTCTTGGAGCAAATTCATCATCTTGACAGAGCTTGAAGAACGCTGTGAGCGTGATATTTTTGGGAGCTTCCATTTGTAGTTGGACTGTGTCTGTCAGTGTGCTGTCTCTGAGATGGAGGATAATGTCACGCTTACAAACACACATATAACATACAAGGAAAAGAAATCAGTATAATTGAAAACTACATGCAACTTACAAGCTTGTTAAATTGGAAAGGTCCTGGAACCATCTTCCATCAATTGTTACAATTTTATTCGCCACGAGACGTCTGTCACATAAAAAAAAAGTGTATATAATTTAGATGAAATTCGATTAGACAATTTTTTAGGCATTTATTAACATATTTGTGATGGGATTAAAATTTTGCTCTATGCTAATCAATATAAATCGACAAGCACCTGTCATCTATTAAGATATTATGACAAGTTTTGGAAAACTTCTAAAGAACCTAAAATTATGAGAATCAGCTTTCTAAGCAAGGCACTCATTGGTAACTTCTTCCCAAAATGCAGATACTTATCATTCAGCTGTACGTATGTGACTGTGCTTTTGTAAGTTCTACAAATATGGCTCGATCCTATACGTAAACATACATGTGTGCGTATATATACATGTATACATATGTATACATACATTTAAGTATGTATATATATCTATATGTATATATGCATAGATAAAACTGTGTATGATGTACTTAGTACTACAACCACCAAAACAGAGAAAAACTCCTGTGAAGGTTAACTGTAGATAAAGAATTTTATTAAAATTATTTTAAGAAAATTCGGTTTATTTACATGGTTGCCTTGCGAGACAATTACATGTCATGGTGTCTTTTTGCTTTGTCAGCCAAAATTAACTAAAAGTTGTTACCCATTTCCCCACACAATACCGTTGCCATCACGAATGGTTAGTTAATAAATCGACCAGGAACAGATAACAGAACAGCGCCATAATTCTCTGTATTACCTAGAAATATTGTCTGTTTTAGATATGTCATGATGATTACGATTAAAAAGCGTTTGAGCATAGCCCTTCTCCTTCAGCGCTGATATAGAGCTAAACAATAAAAATGACTTACAGAGACATGTGTATGGTGGACAAGCAAATACATTTTTTACGCTTACGTGCACATAGACATGTATACACATACAGACAACGACAGAAGAAAGAAATAAAGAAATAAACAAAGGAGAGAGTGAGAGAGAGAGAGAGAGAGAGTAAGACGGAGACATATACATAGATATTTTACCAAAACATTATAAATTAAAATGTGTTAAGTCTGATGCAACTTACAGCTCCTTTAAATTGTAAAGGCCTTTGAAGCCGTCTTTGTCAATATTACTGATTTTATTTCTGTCCATATATCTGTAGTAAAAAAGAGAATTTATAAGAGATGATGTTGTGCAAGTCTATGGAAAATATAAAAGAATTCATCAATAATCTTGTTTCAAATTAAAGAGTTTAATAGAAAAGGAAAACGTTTATTTACAGCAATAGAAGTGTCAATGAATTTTTTTACTTGCTGAGTCACTGGAATAAGAGGTAGAGCCAATAATGCTTGTTGTCTCTCCGAGACCGGTGGGGCATTTGTATTGTTGGCTCTCCGTCGCTTACGACGTCGAGGGTTCCAGTTGATCCGATCAACGGAACAGCCTGCTCGTGAAATTAACGTGCAAGTGGCTGAGCACTCCACAGACACGTGTACCCTTAACGTAGTTCTCGGGGATATTCAGCGTGACACAGTGTGACAAGGCTGACCCTTTGAATTACAGGTACAACAGAAACAGGAAGTAAGAGTGAGAGAAAGTTGTGGCGAAAGAGTACAGCAGGGTTCACGAGCATCCCCTGCCGGAGCCTCGTAGAGCTTTAGGTGTTTTCGCTCAATAAACACTCACAACGCCTGGTCTGGGAATCGAAACCGCGATCCTATGACCGCGAGTCCGCTGCCCTAACCACTGGGCCATTGCGCCTCCACGACCGGTGGGGTAAGTGCCGTTAACCTAACTGTTACAGGTCAACAGTTACAGGGAAGACATTAGCGGAAAGATGATGGCCATGAACTGATGTTCTGGTAAGAAAAGTCCGGGGATCGTGGTTCGCATTAAGCCGAGAAGTTGGATGCAACAAGTGTAACGAGAGATGACGTACGTTGGCAGTAGATGTACAAATCCAGTTAGCTCCAAGGAATAGAGTACATTATAGTGGCGATAAGAAAGACAGAGAGAGGTGTCAGCATGCCAGTATGCCTTGTGCACCAGAAGCTGGGATGTTTCTGTTAGTGATTGAATACCTGTTGGGTGAGTGACCCTTCACTGGATGTGTGCAGAGCAGCAGCACTGTCCCAGATTCAGGCGCACGGTACCCTCATGTGGGCTTTTCCTGAGACTTGTAGAGTGTTTACAACCGCTTGAGGCTGAAATACCTTTTGACCCTAAAGAGTCGAGCTTGTCTTTGGGGATGCATTCCTGTCTTTACGGAAGATATACTTTACCAGGAGAGATCCCCGACGATAGCGAAACCAAGCATATCGAGTAACTCGGCTTTAGCTGAGTCCCACACTCAGAAGCAGTACTGTGGTTATTCAGGGAAGAGAAAGAGAAAGGGTGAGAGAAAGAGAGAGAGTGGGAGAGATCTTCAAGGTCATGGAGAACAACATTGTTTATGACTGTCTCCTCCATAACCTTGGAGAGATTAGAAATGAGAGTAACATGGTGGGTTCGGAAGGTGTACCCCTTATTTTGGATGAGACACTGAAGCTGGCCTCCAAATATCACGGTATATCCCCGTATCCATATAGAGAGTCACAGAGTGAGGAAGCAAGAACTGAGGTGCAATATTTAAGTATAATTGGAGAGGCCTTGTTTGTTTAAAGTAACATTTGGCATGCTGTGTGAGGAAAGAGAACATTATCGTAGTGGAATAGGGATAGATTTGGAAAGAATTGGTCAAGAGAATGTAGTTTGTAATTAGATACAATACGACAATGATAGTAATAATTTTTCCCATGGGATAACTACTTACAGAACTTTATTGTTCAGAAAAAGAGGTAAAGAGGTCTCCACGAAGTTGGCGGAAAATCGTTTGGCAAAGGAAAGAAATCCGGTTGGGTTTTGGAAGACGGGAAATCTTAAAGGCCGTGTAATGCTCGAAAGTATCTTTTGCGCACTGGACAAAATATTTTCTGCTTCATAATGAAAATATATTGGCTACTGTTTCAGTTGCTCATTCTGCAAAACCAGCAAATAAATATGAACTGGTGAAAGCAGGAGCTGCAAAGCTGGATAAACGCCATCCAGTTTTGAAGAGTGAGTGAGATTCTCATGGCATTGGCCATACAGGCTGTAGCGCAGCTACGGGAAAATCAGCTGGTGGACTGAAGACAGACAAGGAATGTTTATTGGGAGGGAGATGTGAAGGAAAGTGATCAAGCTTAGGAATGCAGTATTAGTGAGAAAAGAAAAACATAAGTGCATTTAACTTACAGTTCTTTTAAATTGGAAAGGGACTGGAAGGACCCTTCGTCAATGGTCGTAATGTTATTATTTCTCAGTTCTCTGTAATATAAAAAAAAATTATATAACATTTGAAGCAACAATTTTACAATCTTTTTTACACACTCAGTCATGTAAATGTGATAGAATTTGAAATATTATGTGCCTTCATAAGGAAAATATATATTGGCTGCTGTTCCAGTTGCTCACTCTGCAAAACTAGCAGATAAATATGAGATGGTAAAAGCAGTGCTAGAGAGAATTAAGTGCTGCAATCATCGGGGCTGATATGTGTGAACTTCAATGAGGTTAATTTTCTCCTTGGGCAACAAAGTAGACGCACCAAATTTCCATGCTTTTTTCAGTAAAATGGCCAGCAGGGAAGATATTGGGTGATCAAAGAATGGCCACAGCGATCATTAGTTCCAGGTTCTTTTAATGAGGTTGAAGAATCTTTAGTTCAACCGGGAGAAATTATCCTACCTCCATTCCTTCTCACACTTGGCATTATGAAGCAATTTGTTAAAGCTTTGGATAACGATGGACCATACTTTCACTATATCTGAACGGAGAGAGAGAGAGAGAAAGATATATATATATATATATATATATATATATATATATAGAGAGAGAGAGAGAGAGAGAATGAAAGGGTGAGAGGTAAAGAGAGAAAACAGATTTTAAATGGTAGTGTTAATGAAAATATGTTGACAATTCTGAGCCCACTTACAAGATCCGTAAATTGACCAAGCCTTTGAAAGCTCCCTCTATATTGTTGATTTTATTATCTTCCAGTAATCTGCAATATGAAAGTGAGTTCACAAGACATGATATAAAGCAGATCTGTGATAAAATGTAAAATGTTAAGCCTAAACAATTTGTTTCAAAGAAAAAGAAAAGCTTAATACAAAACAAAAAATCATTATAAATATTGATATTAATGAAAATATCTATGTAGATGGGCGTCTGCAGACGGTGATGAGCGGAAATCATGCACACCTCATTAATACATCGATGCGGATTTGTTGCAGTGAAAATGATACTTCTCTTCCCACGTGATAAAGAGGTATGAGAGACCACTATAAAGTCAGACAGTCAGTATCTATTATAAATGTCTATTGTGCGTGTCAAATTTCACCAGTTATTGAGCCTTATTTTACGTTACGTTTTGTATCTGTTACTGCTATATTTACTGTGCTAACTATTTAGCGAAAACTGTTTTATGATATCAAAATGTCATAGAAGACGAGAATAGTCAGAGAGAAAGAGTGTCTTTGGTCCGGGCAACTTGCTTAACCAACAGATGGTGGGACACGTGATAATGCTTCATGTCTCCATTGCAACTTTGTCCATTGTTTTTCTGGCAATAGTCTCGCGTGTTTTGCGATCGTATACGGTGAATCTGTGTAGTAGAAAGTAACATTCTTCAAGTGTTAAACAGGGTTGCTTTCCAGAACTACTAAAGTACCCAACTATAACTGAGAGTTTTTTTTTGAATTATGGCTTTGATTAGGTGGCGGATGGGAAGATCCTGGTCGCAATTGTTTATTATGACACTGAAACGATGGTGTATTAACTGCGACTAATTAGGTGATTTAAATTGTCAAAAGGTATGCAGGTACACGAAGATGTCAGATTTGTTGCTTTGATTAGAGAGCGACCACAGGATTAAATGGCAGTGTACGGTTGGGGCTGAAGGCAAGAAAGAAATTAGGAACATCTTGAGAAAGATATAGTGCTGGCTGGATGAGAGATTTGTGTATGAAACAAGATTAGGATCTGTATCAGATTAAAAATGTATGACGTGTCTCTGCTAGACACACGCGTGTGAAAACACACACACACGCACAAACACACACGCATACACACACACGCATACACACACACGCACGTACCCCCCACATATATGTAATACTGTGTTAGTGAATAATATACTCGACTTACAGATTCTGTAAATTGCTGAGTCCTTGCAAGGAACCATCTTCAAAATTTGTAATCATATTATTTCCCAGGTATCTGTATCAAAGAGGAGATTTATTTTTACATGAGTTTTAGGTTATCGTTATTAATCTTAATGTTATGTAATATCTTACCAATATAACATAACTGAAGAAATTAAAAAAATATGTCTCTTGTATAAATAAATAAAGTATCTTAACTCAGCTTGGTCGAGTAAGTAATTTCAAATGTCAGCTTAATCACAAAAACAAAACTCTAATTTATAGGAATTACATGGTGACAGGTATGTCAAAAGTAAATATATGAAGTCTTATTCTACTAAAATATGTTCAAATTTGTTTTAAACAGAGAGTAGAGATATGTGAACTCAGGCAGTGATGAATTCTTTAAATGAGGGAAACAACTAAAACATTATGCCGGACTTCCACTTCACTGTTTAATGTTTCTAGATATGCGAGACTTATTTAATAATCTAAATTGAGAATTAAAACATTGTATTACATAATAACTTCTCATTCCAGTAACGACTTCTCATTCCAGTAACGACTTCTCATTCCAGTAACTGATTGAATCAATCCACCATAGTATTGGTATATTTAAGTTAAACTGAAATTTTATTCGGTCAGAATGCAATAATGTAAAGGCATTTAATCTACCCTTCTAAATGAAATGGGTAAAAGGTTTAGTATCCATTCGGTTATTGCTGAAATAATTCCAGGGAACATAGGTCAGATATGATCACTAAGTAAAATTAATTAGAAATACATTTTATTTATATATATTTATAGCTATTTTAGTTTTTATTTTTCATCCATTTATTTAGGTGTCAACATTTTTGTTGCAATTCGGCTACTTAATCACTGATACAATTTAAATTTTACTCGTATCACTTGCCAAACTAATTCGACTCCTAATTATATTTCATCCGACCTTTTTAAGATGCATAATGTTTGCAAAAATTGTTCGTCCAGTACCACCGTCTACCATAGATTGTATGAATGGTAACAGCTGGTAGTAGTTGAACCGACTACCGTGCGTAAATGAAACAAAACTTCGTTCAATTGTGAAGTAACTTGGAACAAATCGGGCAACAGAAATTTCAAGTTATAGGACTGATAATTAATAGGATGTGTTTATCTCTATGAAATACTGTGTTGTTGATTAATTCGAAAATTTCAATGCTAACCACCATAATTAAAATATGAAAAAAAATAATTTTCCATACTTTACCATTTTATATTTTCTTGTCATATAATCAATCAGTCAATTTAAACTATCTGCATAATTAAGTGGAGCTTTGTGAGTGTGACAGATGTCTAACTTTCAGACATTTGATAATTAACAACCATTCCGTGGGTAGATGATTCCATTAACTAATCGTATCGTATAACTAAGTAATTATGTCCAACGAATTTAGGGAATATTTCGGTAGTGACCAAATTTTGCATACTTTCTTATCATTTTGAACTGAACAGGCTTTGAAAGGGGTGTGATAAATATGATCGAAGTTATCATACAAGTTAGATACGATCGTTATGTCAAATGCTTTATTTTACAAAATCAATTTAAAGTAATATGCACTGAGAAACACTGTATTGGTTTATTTATTCTGAAATTGCATTGTCTGAAGCCGTGAGCTGAACAGCATAGGACTATAATGGAGAAATAGCTGATGAGCAATGATAACACGAAACATTGTATGTGAAAATCTACAAAAATTGTCTAATACTTACAGTGTTACGACATCTGCCAAAATTCCTTGAGGAATCGAAGTCAAATTCCGATTTGTACCATTTATAGATGTCTTATGTCTCTCACATTCAGAAATGGCTTTGCATAAATTTATCTTGTTGGTATATACAATATGATTTTTGATCGTCTTGAAAACATTGTGCTAATATGTATTTGCGGATGTGTTAATTTCAATGTTTTCTACATCTAAATAAGTTTAACAACCTAAACAACTATTGGCTTTGTATTCTAAATTCTATATATATGTACGGTACACAAAACATTCACACACACACATACACACACACATACACACACACATATACATGCATACATATATATATATACGCATGCATATATGCATACATATATATATGTGTGTGCATATGTTTGCCCATGATGGAGATAGCAGCTTCTTTGTGTCCGAAGATTAAGTAGAAGAGCTGCAAGCCCTCAATTGGTTCTGTAAAGAGATCCTTGAAGCTGCAGGGCTGTACTTCCTGCTTGTGCTTAGATTTAAAGTGAGGGTCTGCGCAATATGATCCCACTCTTTAGACTTTGAGGCCTGAACACAATAAGTCGTCAGGCTAACATGTCTGCTATGACCATCCGAAAATCGGAAAGAGAGCAGCCTTCAGCCTGACAGACTCCATACTCTTTTCCTATCCCAAGAGAGTAAGGGTTTCTGCTTGGGATGTCTTCCCTAATATGATAATTTACCCACAGCCGTCAGGGTTTACTAGCTATCTATCTATCTATCTATCTATCTATCTATCTATCTATCTATCTATCTATCTATCTATCTATCTATCTATCTATCTATCTATCTATCTATCTATCTATCTATCTATCTATCTATATGCACACACACAGTCATTCAGAAGAATGAATTTAGAGAGCAGCGAATGAAGATTTGTTGCTCGACGTAAGAGTTAATTAATTTCAACGCAGCTTATAATGTTTCTTTGATTTTGAGGAGTCGTAAAAACAGCAAAGAAAAGTTTCTTTGAAAGAGAATAGTTACTAGTTAATATAACAGAGATGGTTGTGTGAAATGTGACTTAAAGTGAAAATGAATATGATGTTTTCATATTGGTTCACGTTCAGAACACATTATAGAGTGATGGCTGGATGAGTGATTTGTGTATGAAACAAGATTAAGATCTGTATCAGAGTAAAAAGATATATATATATATTACAGTATTAGTGCATAATATATCCAACTTACAGCGTTTTTAAATTGCTGAGTCCTTGCAAGGAACCATTTTCAATATTTGTAATTTTATTTTTCTCCAGGTTTCTGTGTCAAAAAAATTAATTTTTACATGAGTTATAGGTTATCGTTGTTCATTTTAATGTTATGTAATATCTTACCAATATAACATAACTGAATAAATAAAAAAATATGTCTCTTGTAGAAATAAATAAAGTATCTTAACTCAGCTTGATCGAGAAATTTCGAGCGTGAGCTTAATCGCAAAAACTAAACTCTAATTTATAGAAATTACATGGTGACAGGTATGTTAAAAGATAACATATGCGGTATTGTTCAACTAAAAAGTGTTCAAATTTGTTTTAAACAGAGAGTAGAGATAGTCCTTTACAGATATGTCAACTCTGACAGTGATGAATTCGTTAAATTAAGGAAACAGCTAAAACATTATACTGGACTATTTAAAGTCTATAGATATACGAGATTTATTCAATAATAAAAATTGAGGACTTAAACATTGTATTATATAATGACTTCTCATTCCAGTAAAGACACATACACACACATACAAACACATATACATGCATGCATATATATACGCATGCATATATGCATACATATATATGTGTATGTATATGTTTGCCCATGATGATGATAGCAGCTTCTTTGTGTCCGAAGATTAAGTAGAAGAGCTGCAAGCCCTCAATTGGTTCTGTAAAGAGATCCTTGAAGCTGCAGGGCTGTACTTCCTGCTTGTGCTTAGATTTAAAGTGAGAGTCTGCGCAATATGATCCCACTCTTTAGGACTTTGAGGCCTGAACACAATAAGTCGTCAGGCTAACATGTCTGCTATGGCCATCCGAAAATCGGTTTTACAATGGAGTGAATTGCTTTACAGGGATGGAGAACTTCACCTGTCCTGGAATTGGTGGAAAAGTATCAAAGAGGACAGCCTTCGGCCTGACAGACTCCATGCTCTTTTCCTATCCCAAGGCAGTAAGAGTTCCTGCTTGGAGTTTCTTCCATAATTTGATGATTTACCCACAGCCGTCAGGCTTTACTCTATAGATGTGTATGCACCCCCCCCACAAACACATATATGTGATACTGTGTTAGTGAATAATATACTCGACTTACAAATTCTGTAAATTGGTGAGTCCTTGCAAGGAACCATATTCAATATTTGTGATATAATTTCCATCCAGATTTCTGTATTCAAAGCAAGATTTAGTTTTACATGAGTTTCAGGTTATTGTTAATCTCAATGTCATGTAACATCCCACCAATATAACATAACTGAAGAAGTTTAAAAATATGTCTCTTGTAGAAATAAATAAAATAGCTTAACTCGAATAAGTAATTTCTAACGTCAGCATAAGGACAAAATCTAAACTCTAATTTATAGGAATCTGAGACGCTTCCGAAAAAAGAAAAGCCGTTGGAAAACAGATTATAGCAGCGACTCCATCTAAGAATATCTGAAGAAGGAATTGTATTCCGAAATATCATCGGACTATAGATAACTAAATTACAACAGGTATATAGTCCATTTTTTTGGTATTATAGTGCATTATTGTACCATTGAAAACTTTTTATTCTTTATATATATATATATATATATATATATATATATATATATGTGTGTGTATGTGTGTGTGTGTGTGTGTGTGTGTGTGTGTGTGTGTGTGTGTGTGTGTGTGTGTTTGTGTGTGTGTTTATGTTTTTGTTTCTCATTTTGTTTAACGTTTTTTTTGTCCTGTACCCATATATGCATGTATGTATACATATAGATATAGATATGAACATATATGCATGGATATATGCATATATTTATATATTATTTATATCATTATATGATCAAACGCCACGCATGCTTTTCCAAGTAAGTTTTATCTTAATAATCACAATGCGCACTCTACTACTATCACTTCCCTGTCCATCTCTCTCCCTCTCTTGTTCTTCATCCTTTCTTTTTTTCTCTCCCACCCTTTCCCTGAAGCCGTGAGATGAACAGCATAGGACTATAATGGAGAAATAGCTGATGAGCAATGTTAAGACGAAACATTTTATGTGAAAATCTACAAAAGTGTCTTATACTTACAGTGTTACGACATCTGCCGAAATTCCTTGAGGAATCGAAGTCAAATTCCGATTTGTACCATTTATAGATATCTTATGTCTCTCACATGCAGAAATGGCTTCGCATAAATTTATCTTGTTGGTATATACAATATGATTTTTGATCGTCTTGAAAACATTGTGCTAATATGTATTTGCGGATGTGTTAATTTCAATGTTTTCTACATCTAAATAAGTTTAACAACCTAAACAACTATTGGCTTTGTATTCTAAATTCTATATATATGTACGGTACACAAAACATTCACACACACACATACACACACACATACACACACACATATACATGCATACATATATATATACGCATGCATATATGCATACATATATATGTGTGTGTGCATATGTTTGCCCATGATGGAGATAGCAGCTTCTTTGTGTCCGAAGATTAAGTAGAAGAGCTGCAAGCCCTCAATTGGTTCTGTAAAGAGATCCTTGAAGCTGCAGGGCTGTACTTCCTGCTTGTGCTTAGATTTAAAGTGAGAGTCTGCGCAATATGATCCCACTCTTTAGACTTTGAGGCCTGAACACAATAAGTCGTCAGGCTAACATGTCTGCTATGACCATCCGAAAATCGGAAAGAGAGCAGCCTTCAGCCTGACAGACTCCATACTCTTTTCCTATCCCAAGAGAGTAAGGGTTTCTGCTTGGGATGTCTTCCCTAATATGATAATTTACCCACAGCTGTCAGGGTTTACTATCTATCTATCTATCTATCTATCTATCTATCTATCTATCTATCTATCTATCTATCTATCTATCTATCTATCTATATGCACACACACAGTCATTCAGAAGAATGAATTTAGAGAGCAGCGAATGAAGATTTGTTGCTCGACGTAAGAGTTAATTAATTTCAACGCAGCTTATAATGTTTCTTTGATTTTGAGGAGTCGTAAAAACAGTAAAGAAAAGTTTCTTTGAAAGAGAATAGTTACTAGTTAATATAACAGAGATGGTTGTGTGAAATGTGACTTAAAGTGAAAATGAATATGATGTTTTCATATTGGTTCACGTTCAGAACACATTATAGAGTGATGGCTGGATGAGAGATTTGTGTATGAAACAAGATTAAGATCTGTATCAGAGTAAAAAGATATATATATATATTACAGTATTAGTGCATAATATATCCAACTTACAGCGTTTTTAAATTGCTGAGTCCTTGCAAGGAACCATTTTCAATATTTGTAATTTTATTTTTCTCCAGGTTTCTGTGTCAAAAAAATTAATTTTTACATGAGTTATAGGTTATCGTTGTTCATTTTAATGTTATGTAATATCTTACCAATATAACATAACTGAATAAATAAAAAAATATGTCTCTTGTAGAAATAAATAAAGTATCTTAACTCAGCTTGATCGAGAAATTTCGAGCGTGAGCTTAATCGCAAAAACTAAACTCTAATTTATAGAAATTACATGGTGACAGGTATGTTAAAAGATAACATATGCGGTATTGTTCAACTAAAAAGTGTTCAAATTTGTTTTAAACAGAGAGTAGAGATAGTCCTTTACAGATATGTCAACTCTGACAGTGATGAATTCGTTAAATTAAGGAAACAACTAAAACATTATACTGGACTATTTAAAGTCTATAGATATACGAGATTTATTCAATAATAAAAATTGAGGACTTAAACATTGTATTATATAATGACTTCTCATTCCAGTAAAGACACATACACACACATACAAACACATATACATGCATGCATATATATTCACGTGCATATATGCATACATATATATGTGTATGTATATGTTTGCACATGATGATGATAGCAGCTTCTTTGTGTCCGAAGATTAAGTAGAAGAGCTGCAAGCCCTCAATTGGTTCTGTAAAGAGATCCTTGAAGCTGCAGGGCTGTACTTCCTGCTTGTGCTTAGATTTAAAGTGAGAGTCTGCGCAATATGATCCCACTCTTTAGACTTTGAGGCCTGAACACAATAAGTCGTCAGGCTAACATGTCTGCTATGGCCATCCGAAAATCGGTTTTACAATGGAGTGAATTGCTTTACAGGGATGGAGAACTTCACCTGTCCTGGAATTGGTGGAAAAGTATCAAAGAGGACAGCCTTCGGCCTGACAGACTCCATGCTCTTTTCCTATCCCAAGGCAGTAAGAGTTCCTGCTTGGAGTTTCTTCCATAATTTGATGATTTACCCACAGCCGTCAGGGTTTACTCTATAGATGTGTATGCACCCCCCCCCCCCCACATATATGTGATACTGTGTTAGTGAATAATATACTCGACTTACAAATTCTGTAAATTGGTGAGTCCTTGCAAGGAACCATATTCAATATTTGTGATATAATTTCCATCCAGATTTCTGTATTCAAAGCAAGATTTAGTTTTACATGAGTTTCAGGTTATTGTTAATCTCAATGTCATGTAACATCCCACCAATATAACATAACTGAAGAAGTTTAAAAATATGTCTCTTGTAGAAATAAATAAAATAGCTTAACTCGAATAAGTAATTTCTAACGTCAGCATAAGGACAAAATCTAAACTCTAATTTATAGGAATCTGAGACGCTTCCGAAAAAAGAAAAGCCGTTGGAAAACAGATTATAGCAGCGACTCCATCTAAGAATATCTGAAGAAGGAATTGTATTCCGAAATATCATCGGACTATAGATAACTAAATTACAACAGGTATATAGTCCATTTTTTTGGTATTATAGTGCATTATTGTACCATTGAAAACTTTTTATTCTTTATATATATATATATATATATATATATATATGTGTGTGTGTATGTGTGTGTGTGTGTGTGTGTGTGTGTGTGTGTGTGTGTGTGTGTGTGTTTGTGTGTGTGTTTATGTTTTTGTTTCTCATTTTGTTTAACGTTTTTTTTGTCCTGTACCCATATATGCATGTATGTATACATATAGATATAGATATGAACATATATGCATGGATATATGCATATATTTATATATTATTTATATCATTATATGATCAAACGCCACGCATGCTTTTCCAAGTAAGTTTTATCTTAATAATCACAATGCGCACTCTACTACTATCACTTCCCTGTCCATCTCTCTCCCTCTCTTGTTCTTCATCCTTTCTTTTTTTCTCTCCCACCCTTTCCCTGAAGCCGTGAGATGAACAGCATAGGACTATAATGGAGAAATAGCTGATGAGCAATGTTAAGACGAAACATTGTATGTGAAAATCTACAAAAGTGTCTTATACTTACAGTGTTACGACATCTGCCGAAATTCCTTGAGGAATCGAAGTCAAATTCCGATTTGTACCATTTATAGATATCTTATGTCTCTCACATTCAGAAATGGCTTCGCATAAATTTATCTTGTTGGTATATACAATATGATTTTTGATCGTCTTGAAAACATTGTGCTAATATGTATTTGCGGATGTGTTAATTTCAATGTTTTCTACATCTAAATAAGTTTAACAACCTAAACAACTATTGGCTTTGTATTCTAAATTCTATATATATGTACGGTACACAAAACATTCACACACACACATACACACACACATACACACACACATATACATGCATACATATATATATACGCATGCATATATGCATACATATATATGTGTGTGTGCATATGTTTGCCCATGATGGAGATAGCAGCTTCTTTGTGTCCGAAGATTAAGTAGAAGTGCTGCAAGCCCTCAATTGGTTCTGTAAAGAGATCCTTGAAGCTGCAGGGCTGTACTTCCTGCTTGTGCTTAGATTTAAAGTGAGAGTCTGCGCAATATGATCCCACTCTTTAGACTTTGAGGCCTGAACACAATAAGTCGTCAGGCTAACATGTCTGCTATGACCATCCGAAAATCGGAAAGAGAGCAGCCTTCAGCCTGACAGACTCCATACTCTTTTCCTATCCCAAGAGAGTAAGGGTTTCTGCTTGGGATGTCTTCCCTAATATGATAATTTACCCACAGCCGTCAGGGTTTACTAGCTATCTATCTATCTACCTATCTATCTATCTATCTATCTATCTATCTATCTATCTATCTATCTATCTATCTATCTATCTATCTATATATCTATCTATATGCACACACACAGTCATTCAGAAGAATGAATTTAGAGAGCAGCGAATGAAGATTTGTTGCTCGACGTAAGAGTTAATTAATTTCAACGCAGCTTATAATGTTTCTTTGATTTTGAGGAGTCGTAAAAACAGCAAAGAAAAGTTTCTTTGAAAGAGAATAGTTACTAGTTAATATAACAGAGATGGTTGTGTGAAATGTGACTTAAAGTGAAAATGAATATGATGTTTTCATATTGGTTCACGTTCAGAACACATTATAGAGTGATGGCTGGATGAGTGATTTGTGTATGAAACAAGATTAAGATCTGTATCAGAGTAAAAAGATATATATATATATTACAGTATTAGTGCATAATATATCCAACTTACAGCGTTTTTAAATTGCTGAGTCCTTGCAAGGAGCCATTTTCAATATTTGTGATATAATTTCCATCCAGATTTCTGTATTCAAAGCAAGATTTAGTTTTACATGAGTTTCAGGTTATTGTTGTTAATCTCAATGTCATGTAACATCTCACCAATATAACATAACTGAAGAAGTTTAAAAATATGTCACTTGTAGAAATAAATAAAATAGCTTAACTCGAATAAGTAATTTCTAACGTCAGCATAAGGACAAAATCTAAACTCTAATTTATAGGAATCTGAGACGCTTCCGAGAAAAGAAAAGCCGTTGGAAGACAGATTATAGCAGCGACTCCATCTAAGAATATCTGAAGAAGGAATTGTATTCCGAAATATCATCGGAATATAGATAACTAAATTACAACAGGTATATAGTCCATTTTTTTGGTATTATAGTGCATTATTGTACCATTGAAAACTTTTTATTCTTTATATATATATACTATATCACTTCCCTGTCTATCTCTCTCGCTCTCTTGTTCTTCATCCTTTCTTTTTTTCTCTCCCACCCTTTCCCTATTTTTTTTCTCTTTCACCATTCCCTCCCTCTCTCTCTCTCTCTCTCTCTCTCTCTCTCTCTCTCTCTCACTCTTCCTCCTTGACAATCTCGTCGCTGACACGTGACGAAAGTGGATCTCTCTTTCTGCCGGCTGCCTTCCTATGGAAAGGACGTGTTTTTTCAGTCTCTTCTCTCAAGCACGTCTTCTAGCGTTCAAAATAATTTTTCTATCGTCTTGGCTAAACAGCCCTCATTGTTTGTTTTTACTGTCTTGTTCTCCCTGTCCTGTTCTTACTGTTTTTACAGTCTTGTTCTCATTGTCCTGTTCTTGTTAACACTTTCACCCTCCGCAAAAAATTCCAAATTTTATTTAATTTGCTTTGCGGGAAGGACTGTTCCAACGAAGTCACGTATTGTCCCCTTGCCTCCGAAACGCAGAGTAGATGGAACAAGGACAACTGACGAAGGGTTATACTCTTTATGTTGCATGTCTCGTTTCACTGTTTATTTCGTTGTTCGAAAAAAGTTCGTTTTTATGTTTTCGTTTCTCATTGTGTTTAACGCTTTTTTGTGATGCCCTGTACCCATATATGCATGTATGTATACATATAGATGTAGGTATGTACATATATGTATAGATATATGCATATATTTATATATCATTTATATATATATATATATATATATATATATATATATATATATATATATATATATATATATATATATGGGATAATATACAAATAATAACAACAGACGAGGACAGGTGGTGTAAATAACAAAAGTATATATTAGTATGACGCTCGGGAATACGGAAAGTCTTTGACGTTTCGAGCTACGCTCTTCAACAGAAAGAATACGGAGACAAGGAGAAAAACACGGAGAAAAAAAAATTGGGAGAAAAAGTAAAATATATATATATGGCTATTTTAGTTTTAGTATGAAATACACACTTTGTTATATTCATTTTTCATCCATTTATTTAGGTGTCAACATTTTTGTTGCAATTCGGCTACTTAATCACTGATACAATTTAAATTTTACTCGTATCACTTGCCAAACTAATTCGACTCCTAATTATATTTCATCCCACCTTTTTAAGATGCTTAATGTTTGCAAAAATTGTTCGTCCAGTACCACCGTCTACCATAGATTGTATGAATGGTAACAGCTGGTAGTAGTTGAACCGACTACCGTGCGTAAATGAAACAAAACTTCGTTCAATTTTGAAGTAACTTGGAACAAATCGGGCAACAGAAATTTCAAGTTATAGGACTGATAATTAATAGGATGTGTTTATCTCTATGAAATACTGTGTTGTTGATTAATTCGAAAATTTCAATGCTAACCACCATAATTAAAATATGAAAAAAAATAATTTTCCATACTTTACCATTTTATATTTTCTTGTCATATAATCAATCAGTCAATTTAAACTATCTGCATAATTAAGTGGAGCTTTGTGAGTTTGACAGATGTCTAATTTTCAGACATTTGATAATTAACAACCATTCCGTGGGTAGATGATTCCATTAACTAATCGTATCGTATAACTAAGTAATTATGTCCAACGAATTTAGGGAATATTTCGGTAGTGACCAAATTTTGCGTACTTTCTTATCATTTTGAACTGAACAGGCTTTGAAAGGGGTGTGATAAATATGATCGAAGTTATCATACAAGTTAGATACGATCGTTATGTCAAATGCTTTATTTTACAAAATCAATTTAAAGTAATATGCACTGAGAAACACTGTATTGGTTTATTTATTCTGAAATTGCATTGTCTGAAGCCGTGAGCTGAACAGCATAGGACTATAATGGAGAAATAGCTGATGAGCAATGATAACACGAAACATTGTATGTGAAAATCTCCGAAAATTGTCTAATACTTACAGTGTTACGACATCTGCCGAAATTCCTTGAGGAATTGAAGTCAAATTCCGATTTGTACAATCTGTAGTACTGGTTTTGTTACAGTCACAAATGGTTCCACATACATCTGTTTGATTGGCATATACTAACAAAATACATACAGAAATCAACAAAAATGTTAGCTGTGCTTGAATAACACAGAACATCTTTATAAAATATATCAACTCTCTTCTCAATTCTGTTTACAGGATCGAAATAGTTTCTAGGATGTTCAACTGAGCTCGCATAAATTAATCTGTAAAAGAAAATATTTCAAAGTATTAAAAGTTTGAATATTATTTCTTTCGCCTTCCTAATACTTCGAGGAGAAAATATTTAACCTGTTCCCTGTAACAACTTCATTCAGTGTTGAGATACGTTAGGCTCTATGACTTTGTCTTCCTTTTTCTCAAACACGATGGAATAAGAACCAGATGAGCATCTGCATCGATGTAATCAACTTCCCCTCTCATCACAATTCCTAGTCTAGTGCCAAAAATTTGAAACATTATTCATTTCATAAGTGAAAATGTCGAGTGAGAACTTGAGATCATCTAGAGCATCAGCGTGCGTGCCACTCCCCCACATACAAACAAAAAACAAAACAAAACCAAATAAAACACACATATATATATATATATATATATATATATATATATATTTATAAATCATTTATATAAAGGGCATTAACTGTGTAGTAATGCCTCACGCTTCGAGGGGCTAAATAAGTCAAAAACTAAATGCCCTTTATATAAATGATTTATATATATTTATGAAAAAATGATGAATTTTTTTCATTATGAAATTTTTTTCATTATTTTTTTCATTATGAAGTTTTTTCACGCTGACTACTTGATAAATTCTTATAAAGAATTTATCCTATATTATATTATAAATAATTAGAATATATTCAGTGCTGAATATTATTCTGTATAAGCACATGTTACTGAGATGCAACCGGATAAATTCAAATCTCTTTCATGGATATATAATTATGAACAGAAGTCATCGTGCTGTGGTGGCTACATCGTGGTATGTTGATTCTTGTTTATTTTTATGTATTTCGACCATACGTGTACTGATGAACGAAAGAATGCAGGTTACTTCACAGTTTTTCTGTATTTGATTGAGAAACCAGTGGTTTACCGTTAAGTTAAATGTTTTTAAGAGATAAATTTTGAAAGCTGCATTCCCTCGCTTTCAGTAAATATGTTGCTTATTTTTTGGTAGTTTTTGACTTATTTAGTCCCTCGAAGCGTGAGGCATTACTACACAGTTAATGCCCTTTATATAAATGATTTATATATATTTATGAAAAAATGATGAATTGTTTTCATTATGAAATTTTTTTCATTATTTTTTTCATTATGAGGTTTTTTCACGCTGACTACTTGATAAATTCTTACAAAGAATTTATCCTATATTATATTATATATATTTATAGGTAGACAATATATAACGGTATATAAATTGGTGTATATATATATATATATATATATATATATATATATATATATATATATATATATATACAAAAGTGGGCAAAATTAGAGAACAAAAATATATAATAAAGATATTTACATTTCTACTTCATTTTGTGGAATGGATTTTTTTTATTGCATATAAATTAAAGCATGTTCATTATTTACAACAAAGTTTGGAGGAAATGATTAATAATTAAATCATTTATAATAAAAAATATTTATTTGAAAAATACAAAATGGACAAAAATAGAGAATGCGTGACATATAATTCAATAAATTAAAATTTTGCCAGAAAATTTTGCAATCCTGTTATAATGTGGATCCTCATCGGCACTGAAATTATTGTCAGCATTGTAATTATTCTTGTCGCTACTATTATTTTGTGACGGTATTCCGCGTTTTATTATCTTAGACTCGTCTATCATGCTATTGCTAATAGCTCTGCAAGACAATGACTTGAAACGTCTACCTTGGCGATAACTCGAACTCGTATATAACATGTAACAGACACTGATTCCAACTGAGACCTATAACGACTAACTGTCTGACTTTCTAGTGGCTATTCATACCACTTTGTCACGCAAGAAGGGGAACAGCATTTTCACTCCAACCTCTCCCCTTTTAGTCTTTCTTTGAGAAGCAAGTAATTTTATTTTACTTTATTCACCCCTCCTCCCTCTTTAGCGTTTTTTTTTTGTTTTCCAAATTAATATTTTTTTCTTTTTGGCGTCTGTTTGTAGGAACTCTGTGGAGGCGCAATGGCCCAGTGGTTAGGGCAGCGGACTCGCGGTCATAGGATCGCAGTTTCGATTCCCAGACCGGGTGTTGTGAGTGTTTATTGAACGAAAACACCTAAAGCTCCACGAGGCTCCGGCAGGGGATGGTGGCGAACCCTGCTGTACTCTTTCACCACAACTTTCTCTCACTCTTACTTCCTGTTTCTGTTGTGCCTGTAATACAAAGGGTCAGCCTTGTCACACTGTGTCACGGTGAATCTCCCCGAGAACTACGTTAAGGGTACACGTGTCTGTGGAGTGCTCAGCCACTTGCACGTTAATTTCACGAGCAGGCTGTTCCGTTGATCGGATCAACTGGAAGCCTCGACGTCGTAAGTGACGGAGTGCCAACACACGCACACATGTTAAATATATTAACAAAATAATAACGTTGGTCTCAAATTTTGGCACAAGACCAGCAGTTTAAGAGGAAAATGTAAATCGATTACGTCTACCCCAGCGTTTAACTGGTACTTAATTTATTGACCCTGACATTAGAACTCAGAAATATCGCTCAACATTTTTTCCGGCGTAGTGACAATTCTTACAGCTCTCATAATAGCAATAATAATCATTTCTGCTGGAAGCACAAGGCCTCAGATTTGGAGAAAACAATTAAGTCGATTACATCGACCCAGTGCGTAACTGGTATTTATTTAATCACCCCCGAAAGGATGAAATTCAAAATTGAACCCGACAGAATTTGAACTCAGAACGTAGCGACAGACGAAATACTGCTAAGCATTTCGCCCAGCGTGGTAACTACTCTGCTATCTCGCTGCCTCAATAACAACAACAACAACAACAACAACAATAATAATAATAATAATAATAATAATAATAATAATAATAATAATAATAATAATGATATCTAATGTGAACCTTGACCAGCAAAATGTCATAAAAGAGTTAGAACCAGCGGAGAGCTACAAATACCTAGGGGTAATTGAAGGGGACAATATCAAGCACTCAGTGATGAGGGAAAGGATCAGAAGAGAATGTTATCGCAGGGTGAGAGCAATACTGAAGACAGAGCTGAACGCGAGAAACAGGATCGAAGCGATCAATGCTCTAGCCATACCAGTCGTGACTTACAGTTTCAACATCGTTAACTGGTCAATTACTGAAATATGTAATGTTGACAGAAAAATACGAAAACTGTTGACAGTGCATAGAATGCACCACCCTAAGGCAGATATAGAACGTCTTTATCTGCCAAGAAAAGAAGGAGGCCGAGGACTTTTACAGCTGGCATTATCAATGAAGGTAGCCACAATTGGCCTAGACACCTATCTGAAAAACTCTGAGGACTGGATGCTAAAACTTGTCTTAAAATATGAAAGCAAGAAAGCATCTTACTCAGTAACAAAACAGGCAAAGGAATATCGAAGTGAATTCCAATTGCAACAAATTCAAGAATTAGACGAACTAGAAACACCTGCAGAAAAAGCTAAGCGCTTGAAAACCCGTGCTAAAATTGCTGCCTTAGCTATTATGACTGAAAAATGGCATGGAAAACCTCTCAATGGCAAATACCCAAAGAGAGCGAATAATGCAGATATTGACAAAGCCCTTACCCACCAATGGTTAATGGCCTCTGGCTTGAAATCAGAAACAGAGGGGTTTATCATAGCAGCCCAAGATCAATGCCTACCTACAAAGAACTACCAGGCCAACATATTAAAGAACGGCAGCTCCCCATTATGTCGTATATGCCAACAACAAAATCAGACCATCGATCATGTTGTCTCCATGTGCAGTCTGCTTGCGCCTACAGAGTATCTCAACAGGAATGATAGAGCTGCACAATATATTCACTGGGTAATATGCAAAAACCTGGACTTGCCCCATGATAAAAACTGGTGGGAACACAAACCACCCCCAGTACTTGAAAATGATCACATTGCACTCCTCTGGAACTTCACCATTCAAACTGACAGAAAGATAGACGCAAATAGGCCAGACATCATACTGAAAGACTTCAGACAAAAATCATGCCTCCTCATTGATATGACTGTCCCAATCGATATAAACGTATCTGTCAAGACCTACCAAAAACTGAGCAAATATAAAGATCTTGAAATAGAAATTAGCAAAATGTGGAATCTGAAGACGAAAACAATACCTATTGTCATAGGTGCCCTGGGAATGACAGCGAAACGGGCTGATTACTACCTAGATCAGATTCCAGGAAACCCCAAAATAGCTGAAGTTCAAAAGATAGTGCTCATGGGAACTGCCCATATCCTACGTAAAATACTGTCTATGTGATCTTAAATTTTAAAGCAAACACATAATTTTCTTATGGTTTTTTTAAACATTCACTTGAACAAAACTGTACAAATCCAAATATATGGTACCCTAGGCATAACACCTACATGAACTTCTAACTTGTTGTCTCTTGAGGTCTCTGGGTGAGACTTGGATCCAACTTGTACAAATGCAAAACAAAAGTCAAACATAAAATAATAATAATAATAATTATAATAATAATAATGCTGTCGTGGCTTTTGATCTTAACTGCTTGGAAGTGTTATCACGTACGTTGTTCTGTTTTGGTATAAAAGTTGGGCTACAGCAAATATTCTGCTTAATACCACAGATTTGCTTGTCAGTTGTTTGACCTTAACCAGTTGAGCATGTCCTTTAGTGGCTGATGATATGTGCATCTCTGATCATGACCAGAACTAGTGGGGGAGCATCATAGCCATATGTTGAGAGGAATTCTTTGGGGTTTGAATAATTCACCCCTGGAAACATGGTTGTTTCGTTCAACATCCTCAAACAACCCTTATTCAGGGACCTTTTGAGTGGGATGCGCTACTCGACCTGAAGAAAATTCTAACTAGGCCCCATCTGCAAGTTCATACGATGTTTATCTTGATATGAGGTCACTATGCCGTGCATATATGTTTGTGATGCATGTGCCTGGTGTACCCTTGTCAGACGGGTAGTCAAGGTGTGTATACTAGGCTTTGTATATTTTACCCCAGTGTCACTTTGATGGCAATTACTGCTCTCACATAATAATAATAATAATAATAATAATAATAATAATAATAATAATAATAATAATAATAATAATAATTATTATCTTTCTAGTACAGACAGAAAACCTGAAGCATAAATGTTTTTAGTGAAAGTAATTTAATACTAATAATGTACTTGCCGCACATATTAACTACTCTCTCTGCCAATCGCTTGTTTCAATATATATATATATATATATATATATATATATATATATATATATATATATATATATATATATATATATACATACATATACATATATATATATAATATATTATATGTATATGTATATATATATAAGCAATGTTAAATCTCTGAACGAGGTATTAACAGTAACTGCATATATATATACATACATATATATATATATATATATATATATATATATATATATATATATATATATATATATATATATATATATATATATATATATATATATATATATATATATATATATATATATATATATATATATGTATATATATATATATATGTATATATATATGTGTATATATATATATATATATATATATATATATATATATATATATATATATATATATATGTATATATATATATATATATATATATATATATATATGTATATATATATATATATATATATATATATATATATATATGTATATATATATATATTTTTTTATTTATGTGTTTTAGCCAAGTGGCTGCGGTCATGCTGGTGCACCACCGTGATTTTCACGTTCCTTGCATGGCTCTTCTCCCCCACCTGACATGGTCCAATCAAGAGTTTTGATGGCACATCTGGTGTATAAGAGAATTTGACACAGCTGCCCTAAGCTGCGTCTCATTACGAGCCATTGGTTCGTCTAGTATCGTGGAGAGGAAAGCGTCAAGTTTTGTCTTGAAGACCTCCGCATCCATGTCTTGCATGTCTCTCAAATGTTTTGGCAGGGCATTGAAGAGCTGAGGTCCTCTGAAACCGAGGCTGCTGCAGTATCTCGTTCTTATGTGAGATGCAGTGGACGGTACCTTTGGCACCATGCAGTGGCGACCCGTGCGGGCATTCCTGTAGTACTTGATACCAAAGTTTGGCACCAGTCCTTCCAGTATTTTCCATATGTATATTATTACATATCTCTCCCGCCTGCGCTCCAGGGAGTAGAGACCTAGTGCCTTCAGTCGCTCCCTGTAGTTCATCTGTTGGACTGTGGCGATCTTTTTTGTATAGTGCCGCTGAATTGCCTCGAGTTCTGCTGTCCGCTTAACACTGTGTGGTGACCACAACTGAGAGCAATAGTCTAGGCGGCTCAGAACAAATGTCTTCCATAGAATCAACATGACTTTTTGATCCCTTGTACGGAAAGTCCTCAGTATCCACCCCGCCAGTTGTCTGCACCTTGCTGTCAACTTGATAATGTGCATGTGAAATGATGCATCACTACACATGTTGATGCCCAGATCTCTAACTGTTTGTTGTTCTGGGATTGCAGTACCTCCAGGCCCTGTGTATGCCAGTTGGGAGGTGCTTGTGGTCTTGTAGCGCAGTACTTGAAATTTTTTTGCATTGAACTGCATATTATTTTGCTCTGCCCACTCATATATTGCATTTAGGTCATTCTGCAGGCTTACAATATCATCAGGATTCTTTATTGCCTGAGATATCTTTGTGTCATCAGCATAGCTAGTGACAGTGGCTCTCCGCGTGACCGTGGGCATGTCCAGAAGGGCCACTATGAACAGTAGTGGCCCCAGAACAGTTCCCTGTGGAACACCGCTCAATATTTCTGTTTCCCTAGATAGTTCTCCATTGGCTGCAACTGTCTGACTTCTACCATTCAGGAAGTCATGCAGCCACTCTCCTAATTTACCAGCTATGCCAAGGTTTCGCAGCTTGTGACATATCAAGCCATGATCAACTTTGTCAAACGCTTTTGCAAAGTCGAGATATATCACATCAACATTTGAATGGTCAAGTAGCTGCTTCAGGACCCAGTCATAATGCTGCAAGAGCTGCGTGAGGCAGCTTTTACCTGGACGGAAACCATGCTGGGTCTCATTCAGCAAGTCATTTTCTTCTAGGAACGCAATCAATCTCCTTCTGACAATTCGTTCCATGACTTTGCTAATATGTGAAGTCAGAGAGATGGGCCTGTAGTTTCCAGCCTCTGCTCTGCTTCCACCTTTATGGATAGGACATATGGTGCCTTCCTTCAGCTTTTTGGGAAGTTTACCATTTGCAAGGAAACTCTGGAAGAGTATCCGGAGTGGTCCTGCTAATTCTTGTTTACACGACTTTAAGAGGACAGCTGGGAAACCATCGGGGCCAGTTGCCGAATTTAAGCTCATTTCATTTATGGCAGCTATCACATCTTCCTCTTAAAAATAACGACGAATCAATGGTTCGTAACAAGAGCCATTATAATCCCATAAAAGGTAAAAACAAAACATTGGACAAATTTTGTGAGTACATTTCGAACTTTCCTTATAATGAACTTCCACAACCTAAACCCAAAATGTATATATATATATATATATATATATATATATATATATATGTATATATATATATATATATATATATAAGTATATATATATATATATATATATATATATATATATATATATATATATGTATATATATATATATATATGTATATATATATATATATATATATGTATATATATATATATATATGTATATATATATATATATATATATATATATATATATATATATATATATGTATATATATATGTATATATATATGTATATATATATATATATGTATATATATATGTATATATATATATATGTATATATATATATATATATATATATATATATATATATATATATATATATATATATATATATATATATATATATATGAAAGAAGGTTTGAAAATGCACTTATTTTTAAAAGGACTAAAATTCACTCCAACTCCACAATACCCCAACTTGAGTGAAATACAGGATGATGTCTCCCACTTTTGTAGAAAATTACGCCTCACAGAGGAATTTTTTGACAAAGAAACCAATAACGACGAATCAATGGTTCGTAACAAGAGCCATTATAATCCCATAAAAGGTAAAAACAAAACATTGGACAAATTTTGTGAGTACATTTCGAACTTTCCTTATAATGAACTTCCACAACCTAAACCCAAACCCAACACCAGTAAAAACGAATGGAAAATCATCCATGAGTTACGAAACAATCATGACATCACAATCAAAGAAGCAGATAAGGGTAGCACTGTCGTCATTATGGATACAGAACAATACAAAAACTCTGTATCTCAACTCTTACAAGACACTACGTACTATGAAAGAGTAGTCAACTACCAACAAACAAGAACAATGACCAAATTAAACACACTCATTTGCCAACATCGAAACAACTTAACAACAAAGGAATGCGACTACCTAACAAACTCTAATTGCAAAACAAGCAACCTCTATGGACTCCCAAAAATCCACAAGAGCAAAACTATTTCTGAAGCTTGCAAAAAGTCCACTTCCACCTGTATCACTGTACCACATCCCACTGATCTCAAACTAAGACCAATTGTGGCAGGCCCAAACTGTGAAACACACAGATTAAGCAACTTTATCGATATCCTCCTGAAACCAATACTTCACCACATACCAAGTATTGTTAGAGACGACCTGGACCTACTAAATCATCTACCCAAACATGCCAATAAAGACATTTTCATTGTTTCCTTTGATGTAATAAATCTTTACACTACGATCCCACATCAATATGGACTGGAAGCCATTAAATTCTGGCTAGAAAAATACCCCAATGAGATCCCAGAAAGAATAAAAAAAGAATTCATCATCGAGGGCCTTAAGTTTATCCTTCAAAACAATTTTTTGAATTTTAATGATAACACCTACAGACAGGTATCAGGGACTGCAATGGGGACTAAAGTTGCCCCTACATATGCAAACCTGGTGATGGCCTACTTAGAATTGCAGATCTACGACAAATCCAAAACTAGATACGGCCTGTCTTTCCACCAATACCTGTTGAAGAATTGGAAACGTTACTTGGATGATTGCCTCATCCTATGGTCCCACACACTCGACCAACTCTTTGACTTCAAAACTCTAATTAACAGTGTCAACAACCATATCCAATTTACAATGGAATACAGTCAAGACCAACTTCCTTTTCTTGACATTCTCATTATAAAAATGGGTACCAGCATTGAGACTGATATTCATTACAAACCGACTGATTCCAAGCAATACCTTCTGTTCACCTCCAATCACCCAAAACATACAAAGACAAACATTCCCTTCAACCTTGCGAGAAGAATTTGCACAATTGTCTCTAATTATAGAACTCGAAATAAAAGACTCGAAGAACTAAAGGCAATTCTCCTCGAAAGACATTACCCAGCATCATTAGTTGACAATGGAATAGAACGGGCCAAGGCAATTGCTACCCATGACCTGCGAAAACCGAAACACATACACGGCACGTTAAATAGTCTCCCATATCTCTCAACACACAATCCTAGAAATGCAGAAGCTTACACAATAATATACAAAAACATCCCACTACTGAATCAAGACCCACGTCTAAAAAGAGTACTCGCAACCCATAAAATAATAAAAAGCAAAAGACAACCCAAATCCCTAAAAATCCTACTCACGAATGCAAGATTGCCCAACACAAGCCCACCACCTACTGTCAAAAAATGTGGTCGTTCCAACTGCAGGACCTGCATCCACCTCATGGAAGGAACAACATACAGATTCCAGTCGGGACACACTTTTGTCATAAAAAATAACTTCACCTGCGCATCAAAAAATTTACTTTATGCCATAAGGTGTGAAGGGTGCCACAAAGAATACATAGGGCAAACGAGCCTTACTCTCAGAGAAAGGATGACAGTCCACCGCCAACAATTGAGGGATCCCACCACAAGACAGATACCACTCAGTGGACACTTAGATCTGTGTGCACAAAACAAGTCCCCCAAATTCCTAGTTTTCCCATTATACCAATGCTCAGACAACACCACTGACCAAACACGAATAAATAAGGAAAATAATCTTATTCAAAAATACAGACCACAGCTCAACATACTCTAACATAAGCCTCCTCCCCAGGTGCACGCCCAAAACAAAGACACACAGATACGCAAAATCACACACATCAATACAATGCAAACCTCCGACACGAACACACTTACACACATATATACACACACACACAATCACAGTATCTCCACACCAGAGCACAAACCCACATACATTTCAAGAAAAAACACATGCGCATATATATACTTACAATACAATTGTAGCAACCACAACCAACACCCATACACACATATGTAAACAGGTACATGCACACACCTACACACCACTCCGGCAACCACAAATCATATTCACACACGCATATTTGCATACATATGTACACACACATACAAACACCATACGCCTGTTCCCCAGTAAAAATGTCACACACACACTCAAAAGAAAAACACACACAATACAATCCCAACAATCACAACAAACACCCACAAGCACACATGCACAGAAGCATGCACACACAATGACACACCTCCCCGACAAATACAAGCCACATAGACGCACTCACACAAACACACGCACACGTATACACACATATACTGTACTAACAATACAAACAAAACTAATAACTCACA